>NC_073254.2:163785681-164088712 GCF_029289425.2 Pan paniscus | reverse complement strand
ATCACAATTGCCATAAGGATTCTGCCAATTCTGAATTCATGTGGAAAAGCAAAAGATCAAGAATAGTCAATAAATTTACGAAAGAAAAAAATTGTACAGGCTTTCATACAATCAGATATCAAGACCTATTATAAGGGTTCAGTAATTAAGACCCTGTGCTACTGTTAAAGGTATAGACAGATAGACTAAAGGAATAGAATGCCCAGCTCTATAAATAAGTAATAGAAGCACTAAATGAGTAGAAAAAAGATGCACTATTTGATAAATGATCGGTTATCACTGGTAACTAGAAAGCCAAATAGGAAAATACTAAAAATTAGATCCATAAATCAAAACAAAATGAAACAAAAACTTCCAGGTGGATTAAAGTTGTAAATATGAAAAACAAAAATTCTAAAACTTTTAGAAGACAATAAAGGAAACTCTTTTTGTGGCCCTTTGGCAGGAAAGGGCTTTGATTGATTTCATTTTCTAAACCAAATACAAAAAGCACAAACCATAAAGAAGGGCTGATAAATCTGACTACTTTAAACTTAACTTCTCTACAACAAAAGATATCCTAAAGAAAGGGTAAAGAAAAGCTATAGACTGGGAAAAGATACTTTCATTGCTTATAACCGCAAGCCTAGTATCCTGAATATGTAAAGAGCTCCTAGGCCAGGCACAGTGGCTCACGCCTGTAATCCCAACACTTTGGGAGGCCGAGGTGGGTGGATCACTTGAGGCCAGGAGTTTGAGACCAGCCTCGTCAACATGGCAAAACCCGGTCTCTACTAAAAATACAAAAATTAGCCAAGAGTGGTGGTGGGTGCATGTAATCCCAGTTACTTGGGAGGCCAAGGCAGGAGAATTGCTTGAGAGACAGAAGTTGCAGTGAGCTGAGATCATGCCACGGCACTCCAGCCTGGATGACAGAGCTAGACTCTGTCTCAAAAAAGAGCTCCTGAAGATTAGTAAGAAAAATACAAACATCCAGTAGGAAATGGGCAAAGTAAATGAATACACAATTCACAGAAGCAGAAATATAATAGATCAATAAACAAAAAGATCTCCAGCCTCCCTAGTTAATCAGGGATATGCAAATAAAAGCCAAATTGAAATTCCATTCCATCCAACAGATTTGAAAAATTAAAAAATATCTGACAGCGCCAAGTATTGAAAAGTATGTGGAGCCAAAGGAATTCTCATTCTGCTGGTGGAAGAACCAATTGGTACAATCACTTTGGAAAGCAATTTGGCAACATTTAGCAAAGCTTGAAGACACTCATCCCTAAGTCTCAACAATTTTATTCCTATGTATATGCCCTAGAGTAGGGGTCCACAACCCCTGGAACTGGGCCAAACAGCAGGAGGTGAGCAGTGAGCAAGCAAGCAAAGCTTCATCCGTATTTACAGACACTCCCCATCACTGGCACTACTGCCCGAGCTTCGCCTCCCGTCAGATCAGCAATGGCATTAGATTCTCATAGGAGCTTGAACCCTATTGTGAACTATGCATGTGAGGGATCTAGGTGGTGCACTCCTTATAAGAATCTAATGCCTGATGATCTGAGGTGGAGCTGAGGTGTTTATTGCAGCTTGCACTGGGGAGCAGCTGTAAATATAGATTAACGTTAGCAGAGGTTTGACTGCACAGAGACCATAATAAATCAATTGCTTCCAGACTCATATCAAAACCCTGTCAATGAGTGGTAAGTGGCAATTAAGCTGCATCTGGTGGCAGGCTTTATAGTGGCAAGTGAATTGATGTACTTCAGTTATACAGCTGCATCTGGTGGCAGGCTTTAAGTCACAATTCAACACTTATTTTAGTCTGTGGATGGCCCACCCATTATTTACCACTTCCATCCATGCTTCTTTCCGGCACTTGTCTCAGCCACAGTTTTGGTAAGCACACAAGCTAACCCCAGCCAAAATAAGTAAAAAACAAACATCACTAGAGAGCTTCTTTGAAAAAGGAGAAAGACCCAATGATGAGATAGAAGACTCTAAGACTGACAGTGAAAAGAAAGCTGCATTTAAAAGAAAACACCGAGGGTCCTACTTAAATTACTCTTTGCAACAAGTAATTCACATTCTCCAAGCTCATTTTGTACAATACTTGGTAACTCTCTATCCACCGAAACTATGAAAGCTTCAAAACCGCTTTACCACATGGAGACCAAGCAACTTGCATTAAAAGACGAGGTTTTGGAGTTTTTCAAAAGAAAAAAACATGAACACAAACAGAAGCAATTATTGAAGGCCACTACCACAACAAGTGTGTCTGTACTGAGAGCATCAGTCAATGGCTAACCACATTGCTAAAGCTAAGAAGCCCTTTACTGTTGGTGAAGAGTTGATCCTCCCTGCTGCTAAGGACATCTGTTGTGAACTTTTAGGAGAGGCTGCAGTTCAAAAGGAGGCACACATTCCTCTTTGGCTAGCACCACAACTAGACAAATTAATGTAATAGCAGAGGATATTGAGGCATAATTGTTAGAGAGGATTAATAAGTCACCATGGTACACAATCCAGGTTGACGAGTCTACCAATCTTGACAACAAGGCAACAATGCTTGTTTTCGTGAATATATTTTCAGGAGGATGTGCAAGAGGCTATGTTACGTGTACTTTTGTTGCCAGTCAACACCACAGCTGCAGAACTATTCATGTCTTTAAATGATTACACATCAAGAAAACTGAATTGGCCATTTTGTGTTGGTATAAGCATGGATGGAGCAACTGCCATGGCTGGACAGCTTTCTGGTTTCACTACTTGGGTCAAAGAGGTTGCTTCTGAATGTGTCTGTGCACTGTGTCGTCCATGGGGAAATGCTGGCTAGCTGAAAAATGTCACCTGAACTTCACAACGTTTTGCAGGATGTGATTAAAATTATCAGCTATATTGAAGTACATGTCCTTAACTCACGTCTGTTTGCACAGCTCTGTGAGGAGATGGACACAGAGCGCATTCATCTTCCTTATACACAGAGGTGAGATGGCTTTCTAAAGGTAGATCACTGGCCAGAGTTTTTGAGTTAGGAGAGCTGCTACAGAGATTTCTTTTAGAAAAATAGTCACCACTGGAAGCACATTTCAGTGACACAGGATAGGTGGCAAAACTTGCTTACTTGTGTGACATATTCAACCTGCTCAGCGAATTCAATCTGTCACTTTAGAGGAGAACAACTGTGTTCAAGTTGGCAGATAAAGTGGCTGCATTCAAATCCAACTGGAATTATGGGGGTGACAAGTCAACATCGGGATTTTTGACGTTTCAAACATTAGTAGAGATTTTGAAAGAGACTGAGCCAGGGCCTTCTTTCTCCCAGCCAGTGCATGATCACCTGTCTTACATTCAATAGAGTTTGGGCATTACTTCCCAATTACAAAAGACCTCTGAACTGGGAAGGAATGGATCTATGATGCATTTGTGAAAAAACCAGGTGAATCAACTTTGCCCATGCTAGAAGATCAACTGCTTGAGACTGCAAATAATGGTGGCTTTAAAAGTATGTTTGAGACAACTTCAAATCTCCATATGTTCTGGATTAGAGTCAAGGTGGAATATCCTCAGATTGGCACCAAAGCACAGAAAAGTCTGCTTCCATTTCCAACATCCTATCTATGTGAATGAGGGTTTTCTGCAGTGACAGCAACCAAAACGAGATTACAGAGTAGACTGGACATAAGCAACATACTTTTGGTGTCACTATCCCCCATCACCCCCAGATGGGACTGTCTAGTTGCAAGAAAATAAGCTCAGGGCTCCCAATGATTCTACATTATGGTGAGTTGTACAATTATTTCATTATATGTTACAATGTAATAATAATAGAAATAAAGTGCACAATAAATGTAATGCACTTGAATCATCCCGAAACCATTGCCACCCCTAACCCCTGTCCGTGGAAAAATTGTCTTCCATGAAACCAGTCCCTGGTGCCAAAAAGGTTGAGGACCACTGCCCTGGAGAAACACCTTCACATGTATAAGAATATTTATTTCGGCATTGTTTCTAATAACAAAAATACGAAAATAAATGCCCATCATTGAGAGAGTGGACATGTTATGGTATACTAATTAAGTGACATACTATATAGCAGTAAACAATGAACTAAAGTTACATAACATGTAACATGAATACTGACAAGGGCAAAAAGCAACTTTTATAACAATACAGACGGAGTGTTATTTATATAGAGCTTTAAAACTTGCATAGCAAAAAAAACTATTGTGCATGGATACACACTTTCAGCAATCAAAAAAACAGGCTCCATAGAAAAATGGCAAAATGTTAAGGTTTGATACATCTCCCACAAGTATGCCTGACAAAATTCTTTACATTTTAGGAGTGAAACATTTGTTATAACGAAGTTTAAACAGCAGAATAAAATTATTTTCAAGTTATCTCCTTCCCAGTAAAGTTTTCCTTCTCTTCGGTTGTAATAGAGTTATTTATCCATTTATCAAATTTTTGTTTTGGACTTTTTTTTTTAAAAAAGGATCTTTTTTTCAAGTAGCTTCTACCCATGTAAGGAAGTTATTAAACCAAACAGTAGGACATAAAGCAATAATAAGGAAGAGACGTATAACTTGCAAAGAGGAAGGAGAGTTTACATCTGTCTGGAGCAGCCAGTGAAAACTCTAAGGAGATGCATTTGAGCTGCCTTTAAAGGGAGATGCGTTCACCAAGGGAACAGACATTCCACGTAGAGGGAATAGCTTGTACAAGGAAATGGGGATGGACACAACAGGTAACATGGAGAAATACAGTTGTCCCTCAGTATTCGTGAGTGATTTGTTCCAGGACCCCCATGGATACCAAAACTAGAGGATGCTCAAGTCCCTGATATAAAACGGCTTGTATTTGCACATACGCACATCCTCCTGTATAGTTTGTCTCTAGATTATTTAACATACCTAATACAATGTAAATGCTATGTAAATAGTTGTTATACTGTATTGTTTAGGGAATAATAACCTTAAAAAGTCTACATTTCCTCCCTCTCCCTCTCCCTCTCTTTCCACGGTCTCCCTCTCATGCCGAGCCGAAGCTGGACTGTACTGCTGCCATCTCAGCTCACTGCAACCTCCCTGCCTGATTCTCCTGCCTCAGCCTGCCGAGTGCCTGCGATTGCAGGCACGTGCCGCCACGCCTGACTGGTTTTGGTGGAGACAGGGTTTGGCTGTGTTGGCCAGGCCGGTCTCCAGCCCCTAACCACGAGTGATCCGCCAGCCTCGGCCTCCCGAGGTGCCAGGATTGCAGATGGAGTCTCGTTCACTCAGTGCTGAATGGTGCCCAGGCTGGAGTGGAGTGGCATGATCTCGGCTCGCTACAACCTCCACCTCCCAGCCGCCTGCCTTGGCCTCCCAAAGTGCTGAGATTGCAGCCTCTGCCCGGCCGCCACCCTGTCTGGGAAGTAAGGAGCGTCTCTGCCTGGCCGCCCATCGTCTGGGATGTGATGAGCCCCTCTGCCTGGCTGCCCAGTCTGGAAAGTGAGGAGCGTCTCTGCCCAGCCGCCATCCCGTCTAGGAAGTGAGGAGTGCCTCTTCCCGGCCGCCATCCCATTTAGGAAGTGAGGAGCGTCTCTGCCCGGCCGCCCATCGTCTGAGATGTGGGGAGCGCCTCTGCCCCGCAGCCCCGTCTGGGATGTGAGGAGCGCCTCTGCCCGGCCGCCCCGTCTGAGAAGTGAGGAGACCCTCTGCCTGGCAACCGCCCCGTCTGAGAAGTGAGGAGCCCCTCCGCCCGGCAGCCGCCCCGTCTGGGAAGTGAGGAGCGTCTCCACCCGGCAGCCACCCCATCTGGGAGGGAGGTGGGGGTCAGCCCCCGCCCGGCCAGCCGCCCCGTCTGGGAGGGAGGTGGGGGGGGTCGGCCCCCCGCCCGGCCAGCCGCCCCGTCCGGGAGGTGAGGGGCGCCTCTGCCCGGCCGCCCCTACTGGGAAGTGAGGAGCCCCTCTGCCCGGCCAGCCGCCCCGTCCGGGAGGTGAGGGGCGCCTCTGCCCGGCCGCCCCTACTGGGAAGTGAGGAGCCCCTCTGCCTGGCCACCACCCCGTCTGGGAGGTGTACCCAACAGCTCATTGAGAACGGGCCAGGATGACAATGGCAGCTTTGTGGAATAGAAAGGCGGGAAAGGTGGGGAAAACATTGAGAAATCGGATGGTTGCCGTGTCTGTGTAGAAAGAAGTAGACATGGGAGACTTTTCATTTTGTTCTGTACTAAGAAAACTTCTTCTGCCTTGGGATCCTGTTGATCTGTGACCTTGCCCCCAACCCTGTGCTCTCTGAAACACGTGCTGTGTCCACTCAGGGTTAAATGGATTAAGGGCGGTGCAAGATGTGCTTTGTTAAACAGATGCTTGAAGGCAGCATGCTCGTTAAGAGTCATCACCACTCCCTAATCTCAAGTACCCAGGGACACAAACACTGTGGAAGGCCGCGGGGTCCTCTGCCTAGGAAAACCAGAGACCTTTGTTCACTTGTTTATCTGCTGACCTTCCCTCCACTATTGTCCTATGACCCAGCCAAATCCCCCTCTGTGAGAAACACTCAAGAATTATCAATAAAAAATAAAGAAAGAAAGAAAGAAAGAAAGAGAAAAAAAATAGCCAATCCAAAAAAAAAAAGTCTACATTTCGGTACAGACTGATATTTTCCCCCAATATTTTCAATCAGGTTGGTTGAATCCACAAAACCCACTGAATGGAAGAGCCAAGTAGGGTGAGGTGAGGCCTTAGAGGGAGGATATCAAAATAAGTGGCTAGAGAGGAAGGAGGAGCTTGAGGTGGAAGCCAGAATGTGTGGGAACTGGTGCTGTACTTGCTCACCAAGCACCCTGGTTAGAGCTGAAATAACTCTTTTACGCCACAAACTCCTAAGAGACATAGTTGGGACCAGAACTGGCGCCTGCTGACATCTGGGTAATCCATCCCCGGTTGTGAAGGGACGGGGTGCCGCCACGACGGCTCCAAAATACACCAAGAGTTTATTTTCGGGGCTGCTCGTAGTCCAGTCATTCTTGGGTTTCCCATTTCCTATCAGCCCCAAGCCACCCACGGATGCTCCCCACCTCCAGACATCGCCCTCCACTAGATCCCCAGATCAATTTAAAACGCGACCAGGGGCCGGGCGCGGTGGCTCACGCCTGTAATCCCAGCACTTTGGGAGTCCGAGGCGGGTGGATCACGAGGTCAGGAGTTCGAGACCAGTGAAACCCCGTCTTTACTAAAAATACAAAAAAACTTGCCAGGCATGGTGGTGTGCAACTGTCATCCCAGCTACTCGGGAGGCTGAAGCAGGAGAATCGCGTGAACCCGGGAGGCGGAGGTTGCAGTGAGCCGAGATCGCGCCATTGCACTGCAGCCCGGGCAACAGTGCAAGACTCCGTCTTAAACAAACAAACAAACAACAGAACGCGACCAGGAGTCCCGGAAGCCGCATGCACGAACTCCCAAGACCACAAGTCCCAGCATGCAACGCTCCCTGTTGGAAAAGGGCCTCCCTTAGCCACTAAGTGGACCATCATGCAACATTCTCTGATGGGGCGGGGATCTCCATGGAGGGGGGAGGCACACTTGTTGCGTCGCCTCAGCAACTCCAATTGCGTGACAGAATGTGCTTCCGCTTCCGCCTCTGAGCCCTATGAGCGAGAGTTACGCTACTTAGTCGTTGTGACGCCATTCTTCTGCGACGGCGCGGACCTGGAGCTTCCGCGCGGTGGCTTCAGTCTCCTGTAAAACGCTAGAGCGGCGGCTTGTTGCTTGCGTCCTCTGACCTGAGAGCGAAGGGGAAAGCGGCGAGATGACTGACCGCTACACCATCCATAGCCAGCTGGAGCACCTGCAGTCCAAGTACATCGGCACGGGCCACGCCGACACCACCAAGTGGGAGTGGCTGGTGAACCAACACCGCGACTCGTACTGCTCCTACATGGGCCACTTCGACCTTCTCAACTACTTCGCCATTGCGGAGAATGAGAGCAAAGCGCGAGTCCGCTTCAACTTGATGGAAAAGATGCTTCAGCCTTGTGGGCCGCCAGCCGACAAGCCCGAGGAGAACTGAGACTCTGCCTTACCACCGCAGTGCGGGGCACCTCTCCCAGCGTTTCTCCGGTTTGTCAATCCTCTTGAGTATTTCTGTCTCCAAAGGACCGGCTCTCCATGGCTCCTGCGCCTCGTGCTTTCCGCGTACAGAAGTGCTTGCCCGGGGAGTCCCGCCTGACCTGCCTTCATGTGGACCCTTAGAACAGCATTGGGAGACCAGCAGGACTCCTGAGAACTGTGCTGGTGGAGAGGTCCTAGAGCCGGCGAGCGTTTGAGAAGAGGGCATGACGCTGGAGTGAGATGGGATTTGGCGTCTCGTTTTTGGCTAATTGATTGTCATTGGCTTTTTCCATAAAGTTTAGAAATCGTTCAGTCTCTTGGTGTGAACTTTCTGTGTTAGGGTGGAAGGCTCCGGAAAGAGCCGAGCGGGAAGTGGGTTTGGGTGAGGGAGCGCATGCCAGTGTCCATGGCCAGGCACTTAGATCCGCCGTGTCTACCTTTATAATTAATTCCCCGACTGCCACTTCTCCCAAGAGCGTTATTTTCAGGCCCACAATGCCTTCAGTATTGAAATTTGTGGTTATTATATCCCATCTTCTTTTTCTCCTGTTTTAAAACTCTTTGCAGTCTTTGCTGTCATTGTCCACCCTAGCCTCTTTAAAATGCATCCTTTCTTTTTCCTGGGAATTTGTGGCCATGTCTCCAGAAATGACAAGCTGGCAAGCGAGTTCATCCATTCTACATTCAACAAATATTTGTTGAGCTCTATGTGACAGGCATTGTTCTTGGGGCTTACATTATGCTGGTGGTGGAGAAAGGAGGTCAAACACTAGACATAATAAGCAAATGTTAGAAGATGCTGCGGGGAGGGGAGAACAATGTATGTGGTGCGGGTGGGAGTAGCTGGTAGGGCTGTAATCTTAAATATGATGCACAAGTTATTGAGATGGTGACATTTGAGCAAAGACTTCAGGAAAATGAGGGAAATGGCCATGCGGAAAACTGGAGAAATTGCTTTCCATGAAGAGGGAACTGCCAGTGCAATGGTACTAACGCTGGGAGTATGTATGGTTTATTGGAGGAACTTCAAAGAGGCAAGCATGGCTGGAGGGAGTGAGCAAGGGGAAAAGTAGAGGGACAGGTAATGGAGGGGGAAACAGAGTAGAGTCTTGTAGGACAATATATGAACCTCTGAGGAGCCGTTGGAAGGTTGTGGTTTTTTTTAATTTTAGTTTTTAAAAATACGAGATGGATCTTGATATGTTGGCCAGGTTGGTCTTGAACTCTTGGCCTCAAGCAGTCCTCCCACTTCAGTTTCCCAAAGTGCTACGATTACAGGTGTGAGCCACCACTCCAGACCATTGGAAGGTTTTTACGCAGAGAAGTCACGTGACCTGGCACCACTGGAGTCAGTGGTGCACTCCAGGCTGGAGTGCAGTGGCACGATCATGGCCCACTGCAGCCTCAACTTCCAGGGCTCAAGCAATCCTCCCACCTCAGCCTCCCAAGCAGTTGGTACTACAGGTACGTGCCACCATGCCCGGCTAATTTTTGCATTTCTTAGTTTTTTTGTAGAGATGGGGGTCTCATGTTTCCCGGGCTGCTCTTGAACTCCTGGCTCAAGCAATCCACCCACCTCAGCCTCCCAAAGTGCTGGGATTACAGGGGTGAGTCATTGCTCCTAACTTTTCATTACACTAGAAAATTGTAGAAGACACCAAAGAGCCTCTGTTTATGTGGATTGTGGCTATTGATATTCACCACCATAGAAATGAAAACAAAAGTTTTAATTCATTGAAAAATAATGAAAATTCTCAGAAAGGTCAATGGTAAAAATAATGATAATAAAACCATTTCATGTTAACAAAAACTTTTTTTGTTTTATGAAAAATGGCAATTTACCAAGACATAATTTAGTGAGAAGAATGGCTTTTAAGAAAAACCGGTTTTTCAGAGGTCTTCTGTGTTTGGCTTAATAGAGGACAGCTTGATTCCCATATTTGCTTTTGCATTCAAACTGTTGGGATATGAAATTTTTGTCGAAGTATGAAAAAATCCACTTCTCATAAATATTTAGTATGGGAGGAATATTTAACTTTTTCAAATAGAGGTACATATACTTCTTTGATATTCTACTAAAACCCAACAAGTGGTAGTTTCTTAAAGGTTAGTTACAACATGGAATCTGAAACTGGTTTAATGAACTTTTTATTCTGTTCCATTAAAATTCATTCATGTGTCTTGAGCTTTGAATGGATCTTTTACCCATACCTGATTTGGAACATCATGCGCCAGTCATCTGAAAAGTAATGGGTTACTGAGTTATACAGACCTTCCAAATGTTGTTACATTCATTATACATATCAAAAATCACATTGAGTAATATCATCCCTGTCTCAGGAAGGTTTTATAGTATTGGGAAACTGAAAAACCTACTGTGAAGGTATAAGTTTTCCACAAGTTTTAAGTTTTTACTTGATAGCTTGAACTTGATCAAGCTATCAAGCATGAAGTTGATAGCAAATATTATTGTTTTCCTTTAAGTGAAAGGCCCACTTGGTTCATTTTCAAGAAAATGTCTGCCAAATACATACCCAATACACACCCAAGTCTGAGTAACAAGATACAGTTTGTCATTTTTTCTTGTAAAAATATGCCTTGAAAAAAAAAAAGGCAGCCAATTCAGTTTGCAACTGAAATAATAAAAAATGTTTTTCCTTGAGAAAATTATTGTCCTTTGGTAGGCAGCAGAAATGCTTTATGCATATTACCAATTTCATCACACAGAATATTAAAAGACATCTTAAGGGCTAAGATTTCATAAAGTTAGCAATTTTTACTGCTTCATCAAGCACATTCTTAAGTGAAACTGAGTTTTTTTGTTTTTGTTTTTACTGAGGGTGCATGGCAATGAAGTATACAATGACTAGCAATACATTTTTGTGCCCCTCCATTGATTCATGCTAAGTGCTGGTAGTTTTATCACTATTGCTTTTGCACCATCTGTGCAAATGTTAATGGTAAGAAAGGCAAGTAAAATCTTACTTTTATGAAAATAGTTTTGGCTTCAGTTTCCCTGGGATTTCTTTCTTACCATTTTTACTGGAAAGAATGACTATAGGAGATTAAACTATGGTTGTTTACACTTGGGTATTTGGCAGATATTTTATCAAAAGTGGATGAAATTGCCGGGCGTGGTGGCTTACGCCTGTAATCCCAGCACTTTGGGAGGCCGAGGTGGGTAGATCACAAGGTCAGGATATTGAGACCATCCTGGCTAACACAGTGAAACCCCATCTCTACTAAAAATACAAAAATTACCTGGGCGTAGCGGCGTGCACCTGTAGCCCCAGCTGCTGGGGAGGCTAAGGCAGGAGAATGGTGTCAACCCGGGAGGCGGAGCTTGCAGTGAGCTGAGATCGTGCCACCGCATTCCAGCCTGGGCGACAGAATGAGACTCCATCTCAAAAAAAACAAAAACAAAAAAAGGATAAAATGGGCCATCGCTTCAAGAAAAACAGTTGAACTGTGGTTTCAGATGATCCCTCTGGCTGCTGTGTTGAGAATAGACTGGGGTAATGTAAAAGAAAATAGATTGTAATAATTGGCAATTAAATAAAAATGTCAACACTAATTTTTTTTCCTCTTTAAAGAGTAGCAGAGTCAAACTAAGTCACCATCCTTACAAAACTTGATAAAGGTATACAAAGTGTCATTAGAGTGAGCTCGTGTCCCCAATTCAAGGCTGTAGCAGTAGAACAAGAGAGATGAGAGCCTGCATTGGAGATAGAGAGGAAAGGACTGGATATATGGTATGGGATAGCATATGTAAAGAAATGAGTAACGTGTACAGTAAGAATTTAGAAGGAAGTCAGTAACTTAAAGACCTCCATGAAGAGTGAGGTTTCACAAAGGCAAGGATTTTGGTCTTTTTTACAAACCAATATATCCTAAGTATCTAGAATGATGTCTAACACATCCCAGGTGTCCAATAAATCTTGAGTGTTGAATATCAAAGGACAGGGCTTAATCCAGGTGATATATTGGGCCCATGCTAATTCATGTTCTTAGGCAGTCTTTAACTTTACCATAATAGGTAATACCAAAGAAGAGCCATTTGAAAACATGTTTCCTATAGTATTAATAACAGCTAACATATTGAGCATTTTTATGGTGTGCTAAGTGTTTTGTGTGATCTTTGGGAGGTACTGTCTTCATTTTACAAATGAAACAGGTTCAGAAAAGTAATTTGCACAAGATCGCACAACTAGTAACCAGGTTTTTCTAGTTTTGAAGTACAAAGTCTTGTACTGTTGCCCAAGTAGGTCTAGTATACAAAAATAGTATTAGAATAATTTGAAATAAGTTGTCTCAGATTTTTTAAATGGAAATACTAAAAGTTTAGTAGATTATATTGAAAGAATATCAGACCAATATGAAAGATCTCATATAACCCTAAGTAAAAAATGTAATTTGAAATATATTGAATAAAGATTGAATAAAAATAATCTTAGTAGGAGGCACAATTGTTTTGTGTGGAAACACATTTCAAGTATCAGAAAGTAAAAGTGCAGTCCAAATAAATTTAATTGAGCCATTCTGTTTTTGTTGTTCTCATATGAGAATATTTGTGTCAAACACAGGAGGGCAGCAGATGATACTCAGATGGAAATTACTTTCAGAAAAAGATCTAAACTTGTAGATTCCTGATAACTTCAGAGAAAAATAAGCAGTTCCTATATTTATTTAGAGTGATGTAATTAGAAAGCCACTTTGGGGCACGTTTTTCATTTGACAAATTTTAGTGATCATTTTACAGGTGACTGTATTATGCTTAAAAGTATGGGACAAGATGTGGGCATGCTTTGAAAGCATGCTAGTTGGAGAAATAAATATAGCAGCACATAAATAACTTTAATATGTAGTAGCAAGTGATAAATGCTAAAAAAAAAATTTAGAAAAAAAAGGCTACAGGAGTGTACAGGAAGAAATTATTGCAAACCGCCAATGAGGTACTGCGTGAGGGCATTGAGAAAGGCATTTGGGCAGGGCCTTGACTAATGACACTTACACTTTTTTTTTTTTTTTTTTTTTGAGATTGAGTCTTGCACTGTTGCTCAGGCTGGAGTGCAGTGGCGCGATCTCGGCTCACTGCAATCTCCGCCTCCCAGGTTCAAGTGATTCTCCTTGCCTCAGCCTCCCAAGTAGCTGGGATTACAGGCACCCGCCACCCGGCCTGGCTAATTTTTTTGTATTTTTAGTAGAGACGGGGTTTCACTATGTTGCCCAAGCTGGTCGTGAACTCCTGACCTCATGACCTGCCTACCTCGGCCTCCCCAAGAGCTGGGATTACAGGTGTGAGCCACCACACCCAGCCAAAACTTACACATTTAAGACAAGGGCAAGGTTTCTTAGCTGCCCTTGAAGGGAAGGATAATTCAAATCCCTTTTCTCTATTAAAACCTTTTCCAGGCTGGGCATGGTGGTTCATGCCTGTAATCCCAGCACTTTGGGAGGCCGAGGCAGGTGGATCACGAGGTCAGGAGTTCGAGACCAGCCTGACCAACATGGTGAAACCCCGTCTCTACTAAAAATACAAAAATTAGCTGGGCGTGGTAGTGTGTACCTGTAATCCCAGCTACTCATGAGGCTGAGTCAGGGGAATTGCTTGAACCAGGGAGGCGGAGGTTGCAGTGAGCCGGGATTACACCACTGTACTGAAGCCCGGGCAACAGAGTGAGACTCCGTCTCAAAAAAAACCAAAAAAAAAAACCCATAAAAAACAAAACCATCTCCATTACTTCCATTAACTTCTTATGGCTTACAAGACCTCCCACCCTTTGGCCCCTGCTTCCCTGCTTTCATAAAGCTGGAAAACCAGGATCTACATACTAGGTTGATAACAATAACATAACAATTACTATTTACTATGTGCGCACTATGTGCCAAAGACCAACATCAACATCTCAGTTTTCATGACAAACTTGAGAAAGTTATTATCCCATTATACTAATAAGCAAAAATATTAGGAAAATTTAAGGGTTTTGCCCAATATCACTCAGCAAGTAAGAGCTAGAGCAGGGACTTAAACTAGCATCCAGTCTCTTCGTGGGGTCGATGAGGGTTTCCAGAAATGTGTTTTACAGAATTCTGATTTTCCTTGAAAAATTATCAATGGTTTTTTGGGGTTTTTTGGTTTTGTTTTGGTTTTGGTTTTTAGAGATAAGGTGGGGGGACTATCTTGGTGAAATAAGTTTCAGAAATGCCATATACCTTGGAGATTCATGCTTCAGATTATTTAAAGTTTTATAGTAAGAAATTTTGCTTGACCATCATTTCCTACATTTATTTAATCCTGGAATTTATTTTCTCAAGAAATACAAAGATAATTCTGAGAAAAATATTTGAGGGATACTGCTTTTGGTAATGAAAACAGTTTAGAATACAGAAGTGATGTATTCAGCCCTGAACTCAAGGAAGATAAATTTGGCAGCAGCGTGTAGGTTGGAACTCATAGCCACGATAACTTTCCTTTCCTTGGGTTGTAATTCCATCGCCGAAAGCGAATACCTTTGTGAATGGAAATTCTTTGTTCTCAGCTCCGATTCTTTCCACCTCTCTTAGACTAGCAAATTAAAGATATTACAAAGAAAGGAGACATTAATTATATTGCACAAATTAGTTATGAAGCTATGTACAGCTCATTCTTTTTCAGGACAAGAGCAAGAAGAAAACCAATACGTTTTGTTCCTTAATTTTATTAATGTCTGGAAGATGTGTACTGATGAGGCATCAGTACTGAATGATCTGGCAGCCAACAGTTGATCTGCTTTGGAGAGATGACAATTTGTTCTTAACTGGCTTTTCATTTCACTTCGCACATTTCTTCCAGCTCTCTCTGTCCTGCATCTTCTTTATGTGTGATACACACATGTGCTCCATCACGCCTGCCCACTCAACCCTGAAATACCGAAACCTGGAGTGGGGGAAGTGCTGGTAGGAAACCAAGACATTGAAGAGTCCATCTCATCTCTCACACTACACAAAGGGTCTGGTACAAATGGCTCTTTGAAGCGCTATCTGTGATCTGCGTTAGCTCAGAATCCTTCCTCGTCATTAGCTCAGAATCCTTCCTCGTCTCCACTTCCTTCATTTCCTAGCCACTGTTCTCAGTTGTTATCTTGTCCTCTAGGCGTCCCTCTTATCACTCTGTCCTCCTACTTCAGTGAACCTTATCCTTGCTTCCTCCATGTCTCCTCTAAAAACAGTGGCCTTTAAAGCAGAAGTGTCTTCATAACATTACAAACGAAGGGAAAATACAGTAGGTGATTTGAGGCCCTGTGGTACAGCATCAAAGCGTTTAGGGTGTTCACCACCTCAGCCTCCCTCTCCTCACCTCCAAGCCCTGGACCAGCAGACTAGGGCACTCATCTCTGGTTCTGGCCCACTGCTGTCTGTTTCAGAATTCTGCCTTTAAAACGATATCATTGGTATTAATACTGTCTCATTCATCAGTTTTGATATGAGAATCGAATGATGTGTACCTTGTAGAAAAGTTTGTCTCTTTCTAATTAAACAAAAAAAAGTACACAGAATAATATAACATGGAGATACTTCTACCTCAAATTTTGTCCAATTTCCTTCCCTTTTTTCTATTTTTAAAACAATTTGCAAATTATGTATCTATGCCCCTTTTTAAAACTGAAAGGAAGCGTTGCAGGTAAAACTATTGTCTCCTTTGACCATTTGTAGCCCAGTCTCTCCTGTGTCCTCATGTCCAACCCTACCCCCACCACCAAAGTAATCACTTCTATGAGTAAGTTCTTCCCTTATAGCCATTAGATTTTATAAACATATATTCGTATCCAGGAACCATATGTAGAAGTGTTATTGTGTTTTTAAAAATCTATGTGTATATGCATACATAGACATATGTATAGATACATATATGTGCATATGTATGCATATGTGTATATACATACGTATATGTATGCATATGTACATATGTATATACATACGTATATGTATGCATATGTACATATGTATATACATACGTATATGTATGCATATGTACATATGTATATACATACGTATATGTATGCATATGTACATATGTATATACATACGTATATGTATGCATATGTACATATGTATATACATACGTATATGTATGCATATGTACATATGTATATACATATGTATATGTATGCATATGTACATATGTATATACATACGTATATGTATGCATATGTACATATATGTATATACATATGTATACATGCACACAAATGAAACTATCTGGCAGTTTCTCAAAAAGCTAGACATAGAATTATCATATGATTCAACAATTCCATTTCTAGGTATATAACCAAAGGGATTGAAAGCAAGGACTGGAATAGATATTTGTATGCCAGTGTCCAATGCAGCATTATCTATGATAGCCAAAAGGTGGAAGAAATCCACAGGTCCACTAACAGATGAATGGATAAACAAAATGTGGCATATACCCTCAATGCAATATTATTCTGCCATAAAAAAGGAATGAAGTTCTGATACATGCTATATAGATGAACTTGAAGATATTATGCTAAATGAAATAAGCAAAACACAAAAAGACAAATGTGGTATAATATCATTTATATGATGTACCTAGAATAGCCAAATTCATCAGGACTGAAAGTAATAGAGGTTGTTAGAAGTTTGGGGTAGAAGCAATGACATATTATTGCTTAATGGTTACAGAATTTTTGTTTAGGGGTAATGGAAAATTATTTCCAAAATAATCACAACATAATAGTGATGGTTGTACAATACTGTGAATTAATGCAACTGAATTAATTGTACACTTAAATAATTAAAATGGCAAATTATATGTTATGTATTTTTACTGCAATTTTAAAAATTAATAATACATTTACCAAAACCTATTGAATTGTTCATTTTATTTTTAAATTTATTTCATTTTATTTTCCTAGAGACAGAGTTTTGCTATGTCGCCTAGGCCAGAATGCAGTGACTATTCACAGGCGCAGTCATGGCGCACTGCAGCCTTGAACTTCTGGGATCAAGCAATCGTTCTGCTTCAGCCTCTGGAGTAGCTGGGACTACAGGTGTGTGCCACTGTGCCCTGCTGAACTGTTCACTTTAAATGGATGAATTGTACAGGATGTAAATTATATCTCAATAAAGCTGTTTAAAGTAGATATATATGGTATTATATACATCTGGGTTATATACGTATTATACATATACATATACGGTATTATGCATATAATTGATATAATATACCAATGTATTATACATATAATTGTATTACAGTACATACAGATATGGTATTATACATATAATTGAATTATATATGATATTATATGTTTTGGTATTATATAGTATGGTATTGCACACATAATTTAATTAAATATATATAGTTTTTTGTTTTTTGTTTTGAGACAGGGTCTCACTCTGTCACCCAGGCTGGAGTGCAGTGGTGCGATCACAGCTCACTGCAGAGTCAGCCTCCTGGGTTCAAGCAATCCTCCTGACTCAGCCTCTCACTTAGCTGGGACCACAGATGCATGCCACCACACCTGGCTAATTCTTTTTATTACTGGTAGAGCCAGGATCTCCACATGTCACGCAGGCTGATTCCAAACTCCTGGGCTCAGGCGATTCTCCCACCTTAGCCTCCCAAAGTGCTGGGATTACAGGCGTGAGCTACTGTGCCTGGCCCACACGTTATATTTTTGAGATCTATCCAAGTTGAGAGCTATAGTTATGTAGTTCATTCCTTTTTAACACTATGTCACAGGAATATACTACACAATTTATACGTGCATTCTCTAATTAAGGGCACTTAGAATGCTTCCAGCATTTTATTATTTCAGACAGTACTGCAACAAACATTCTCATATACGTCTCCTCAGATGCGGGCAAAATGTCCTCAGTATATAGGTGTGTGTCATGTGTTTTCAAAGATTTAATGTATTATATGAATGTAAGCTTCTTATTTTTAGAATCTTTACTCTTAGCCATTTATTTAACACATGTTTATTGAACCTGCACTGGGGCAAACGGGGTCCCGGCCTCTGTGGATCTCACAGTCTGCAGCAAAGGAGGCATGTAATCAATTGGTTAGTATAAGAGGTGATGGACTCTTGAACACTTCAATCTCTACAAAGCAGCTCCTTCCACTCTGTTTTTCATCTGGACCCACCTCAGCTTCTCCCTCTTCCTTTCCTCTGCTTGACCCCTTTTCCTCCCACCATTTCCAGTTGTTATCTAAACTCCTCAACCAGTCTTCTAATTTTCTCAGCCTCTCTTTCAAGAGAGGTTCTTTAATCTTACTTCGTCCATCTCACCTTGCAAAAAAGTGTATCAGCCTGAGAATAAATTTTTCTAAAAATCGGTTTAAAAGAAAGAGCAAAATATGTATTTTCCTGTGAAATTTAGGAGCTGAACATCTCTCATTTCTTGTGTTTTTCTGCTAGGTTAACTTGGACTTTGTATCAACAGTCCCCAACCTTTTTGGCCCCAGGGACCAGTTTCATGGAAGACAATTTTTCCATGAACCAGGGTTGGGGAATTGGAGGATTGGAGGGTTGAGGGGGTGGGTGTGGGAGGTTCGGGATGAAACTATTCCGCCTCAGAGTCTCATAAGGAGCGTGCAACCTAGATCCCTCACATGCGCAGTTCACAATAGGGTTCAAGCTCCTATGAGAATCTAATGCTATCGCTGACCTGACAGGAGGCGGAGCTGAGGCAGTAATGCTCACTCACCCACCGCTCACCTCCTGCTGTGCTGCCCAGTTCCTAACAGGCCACAGACCAGTATGGGTCTGCAGCAAGGGTTAGGGACCCCTGCTTTAAATGATAAAATCTCATGAAGCAAGAACAATAATTTTAGCTGATGCTATTCATCATGTAGCTTAGCATTTAATGCACTATAGACACTTTAAAAATATTTGAAAAATATTTGTTGACTGACAATACTAGTCAGACCATGTAATGCACAGTCCTAAGCACTAAAGAGTGATACAAAGATTATGAAAACAAGGTCCTGCACTCACAATTAAAGAAAATGAGGCTGGGCATGGTGGCTCCCACCTGTAATGCCAGCAGTATGGGAGGGTGAGGCAAGCAAATTTCTTCAGCTCTGGAGCTCAAGACCAGCCTGGGCAATATGTTGAAATGCCATCTCTACAAAAAAAAAAAAAAAAAAAAAAAAATACAAAAATTAGCTGGGTGTGGTGGTGCGCACCTGTGGTCTCAGCTACTGAGGAGGCTGAGGTGGGAGGATCACTTGAGTCCAGGAAGTCAAGGCTGCAGTGAGCCATGATTGTGCCACCACTGCACTTATCCTGGGTGACAGAATGAGACCCTTCCTCAAACAAACAAAAAAAGTAGGCCAGGCAGGGTGGCTCATACCTGTAATCCTGGCACTTTGGGAGGCCGAGGTGGGCAGATCACTTCAGGTCAGGAGTTCAAGACCAGCCTGGCCAACATGGTGAAACCCCATCTCTACTAAAAATAAAAAATTAGCGAGGTGTGATGGCGTGCCCCTGTATTCCCAGCTACTCGGGAGGCTGAGGTAGGAGGACCACTTGAACTTGGGAGGTGGAGGTTGCATCCAGCTGAGAACATGCCACTGCACTCCAGCCTGGGCAACAGAGTGAGACTCTGTCTCAAAAAAAAAAAATGTAGTGCACCAATGCATCTCCAGATTCTAGAGTGGTGCATGACACAGAGTGGACAACTGTTTGTTGAATGATGAGTAAGTGAATAAATAAACGAACAAACAAATTCATGAGGAACAATGAGGACTGGATACAGTTGAGATGGGACACAGAAAAATGCTAAACATAGATTGATTATGAATCTTTCTACCCTTTACGTTCAACGTGGAACTCTGATGTTTTCTGATGTGTTAACAACCTTACCTCAGTGATTTTAGTTTTATCAAGTCTGACAAGCACCATAGGTTTTGGGGTTTTTTCCTAACCTCAACATCTTTCAAAGAAATACACACTTGTTTCTATCATCAGCATACAAATAAGCATGTGTGAAAAATATCAAATGTTCAAATAACTTGATAATTTCACATAATAAAATGAAAGTCTCAAGCCAAGTAAATCTCAAAATACATATTTGATTGAATAAAAAGTGACACAATACCCATTTTTATAGGATCACATGAAAATTCTTTTAGTTTCTTGAAGAAAAAATATATTGCTAAAACCAAAATGTTTCCCATATGCAGAGGAAAACAATTATTGATTTATGGAAGGTGAAATCTGAGGTAAATACACGTCAGTAAGGACTTTGGAGGTGATGACTATAACATGGGAGCACAGGACTAAATATGCACATTGTCTTTCAGTTCATTTAAATAGACTTAAAATTTGTAGAAGGCAAATTGTGGAAAGCCAGCATGTTCACACTCATGAGGATGAAAGCTGATTAGACATTCATTTTTTTCCTCTAGCCCTTCAGCATGTTCTCTGGCTTTTGTTCTATCTCCCTTCCCACTTATCTCTTTCTTTTTTTTTTTTTCTTTTATTATTATACTTTAAGTTTTAGGGTACATGTGCGCATTGTGCAGGTTAGTTACATATGTATACATGTGCCATGCTGGTGCGCTGCACCCACTAACTCATCATCTAGCATTAGGTATATCTCCCAATGCTATCCCTCCCCCCTCCCCCCACACCCACTTATCTCTTTCTTGCTGTTCTATGATAAGAAACAACACATGATTAGTATAGTGAAGCCAATACATCTTTAACCCTTTTCTCTCAGCCCTAGAACTTCTTTAAAATTCATATACTAAGACATGCAGTACTAATTACATTTCCCACACTCCAAAGATTGTGTCATGCAGATAGGAATTTTTAAGATGGTAAATAAGGCATATGTGCATGAAGGAGTTCTTCGTTTGATAACACAAGTTTATTTTGATAAAATGTACATTACTAATGGGAAACTGAATGCTAAATAATATGTATATACTGTTACGGGTACAGTAGAAAAAGATTGTAGAGGTTATTCATTTGTCGTAGGAGCACCTGAGAATGCTTAATGTATGAACTGCATTTGAGCTGGTTATTCAGGCTTCTGTATCAAAAATCTGAAAAAAAAGTTTAAAGGTGGTGAATTTATTTAATGAAAAGTATTTTTAAGGCCGGGAGCGGTGGCTCATGCCTATAATCCCAGCATTTTGGGAGGCTGAGGAGGGCAGATCACCTAACGTCAGGAATTCGAGAGCAGCCTGACTAACATGGTGAAACCCTGTCGCTACTAAAACCATGAAAATTAGCTGGGTGTGGTGGCGCATGCCTGTAATCCCAGCTACTTGGAAGACTGAGGCAGGAGAATCGCTTGAACCTGGGAGAGGGACCTTGTGGTGAGCCGAGATCGCACCACTGCACTCCAGCATGGGCAATAAGAGCAGAAACTCTGTCAAAAAAAAAAAAAGAGAGAGAGAGAAGTATTAAAAAAAAAAAAAAAAAAAACCCAAAACCGAGACCATATTTGTGGGTTTATTCACTCTTTAAGCCAGCAACTTTGATCACTCCAAATTCTATTTTTTTTTTTTTTTTTTTTTTTTAGACAGAGTCTTGTTCTGTTGCCCAGGCTGGAGTACAGTGGCATGATCTTGGCTCACTGCAACTCCACCTTCCAGGTTCAGGTGATTCTCCTGTCTCAGCCTCCTGAGTACCTGGAATTACAGGCACATGCCACCACGCCTGGCAATTTTTTTTGTATTTTAGTAGAAATGGGGTTTCGCCATGTTGGCTACACTGGCCTTGAGCTCCTGACCTCAAGTGATCTGCCCACCTCAGCCTCCCAAAGTGCTGAGATTACCTGTGTGGGCCACTGCGCCCGGCCTGCTCACTACAAATTCTATAATAAGATTCAAACAATATCCCTATCCAGGCCAGGACTCTTGGAATGTTTCTAGTGGGAAGTCAGATGGAACTCTCAGGATGCTATTCACAGAGAGCCAGTCAAAGGTCATGTTTTTTGGAGATGGAGTCTTGCTCTGTCTCCAAAAGAGTATAATGGCACAATCTCCACTCACTGCAACCTCCACCTCCAGGGTTCAAGTGATTCACTTGCTTCAGCTTCGTGAGTAGCTGATTACAGGCAAGCGCGACCACACCTGACTAAGTTTTGTATTTCTAGTAGAGATGGGGTTTCACCATGTTGGCCAGGCTGGTCTTGAACTCCTGGCCTTGAGCGATCTGCCTGCCTCAGCCTTCCAAAATGTTGGGATTACAGGCATGAGCCACCGCACCTGACTGGGCACGTCTTTCTGTTAGCATTATGGGCACTGTAAGGCCAAAGTGACCTCCTAACAGTCATTCTGTACATAGTCAAAATTTGAGCAGTGATGCATGTCACTGTTATATTTCTGGAAAAGCTCTTTCCGTTTTTCAAAAAAGAGCCAATAATATATGCATAGTTATCACCATACAGAAAGTTTCTTTGATAGTCAAAGCCTGTAAAATTGCCTCACATTTGTTCCTTGTGAGATTATGGCTACCTCCCGCCTTCAGGAAAGCTACATTCGGATCTATTCAATTTAGCCCTCCTCTACAAATGAAGAGTTTTCCCTGCACCCACATGGTCTTTAAGTCTCTCTCAAGTCTAGTATATCATTTCTAATTTATATAAGAGCTGTTTTTTGCCTCAGACACAAGGTCCTAGACAATTCGCATAATATAAATTGGTTTTCATATGCGCATATTTATTAGGTTTCAAATATTCAAATATATTACACATATATAAGACTCCTCCTAAAATCCTGTGTTCCCACTTAGCATTTGATTTTTTAAATTCCCATTCATATTGATATTAACTAACTCATTTTTTCAAGTATGCACTTGAGGATACTAATTTTTATGAGTTTTAAGTAGTATAATTTCTTCCAACCAGCTCTAAATTACTGAAATCTTTCAATGTCAGGCTGTTTATAGGAATGCTAAAATGCAGTTTCAAATGCCCAGCACGTTAATAAGCAAAATCATTTGGCTTATCTCTGCCATGTTAAGCAATGCAAGGAATATGGCATTTATTTGTACAGCAGGCATTATTTCCCAAGTGACACATCATTTCTTATTCTTCAGCCTAAACTGCTGAATATTTTCTATTTTACCAAGTAACTGAAACTTGAATATCGGTAGTGCATGGTACATAGACCTAAAAAAGATTTAATTCAAACTACCCTCTACTGTCTCTGTGGATATCTTCAGTAACAACTTTCTTGGAACAGTGGTGCTTATTTTAAAAGATAATGTTAGGCTGGGTGAGGTAGCTCACGCCCGTAATCCCAGCACTTTGGGAGTCTGTGCATACCTTCAGTAACAGTTTCCTTGAAACAGCACTGCTTATTTTAAAAGATAATATTAGGCCGGGCGAGCTGGCTCACACCTGTAATCCCAGCACTTTGGGAGGCTGAGGCGGGCAGATTGCTTGTGTCCAGAAGTTCAAGACCAGCCTGGGCAACATGGCAAAACCCTCGTCTCTACAAAAAATACAAAAATCGGGCCAGGCGTGGTGGCTCATGCCTGTAATCCCAGCACTTTGGGAGGCCAAGGTGGGTGGATCACAAGGTCAGGAGATGGAGACCATCCTGGCTAACACGGTGAAACCCCGTCTCTACTAAAAATACAAAAAATTAGCCGGGCGTCTTGGCGGGCGCCTGTAGTCCCAGCTACTCGGGAGGCTGAGGCAAGAGAATGCCGTGAACCTGGGAGGCGGAGCTTGCAGTGAGCTGAGATCGCTCCACTACACTCCAGCCTGGGTGACAGAGTGAGACTGTCTCAAAAAAAAAAAAAAAAAAAAATTAGCTGGATGTGGTGATGTGTGCCTATAGTCCCAGCTACATTAGAGGCTGAGGTGGGAGAATCACTTGAGCCCAGGAGGTTGAGGCTGCAGTGAGCCATGATCACACCACTGCACATGATAAATTGGTATCATGTCTTAATTTTTTTGTTAAAAAAAAATTACGGCTATGGAAAAGATGGAGTTTCTCACAAATATGTGGTTAAGAAAAGTCCAAATTGTATCTGTTATATTGCAGACTTGTGGAAATTCCTCCTAATGAAGCCACTAATGCAAAATTAGTATGTATCATTTTCAGGGTGTGCAAAAGAGTTCAAGGAAAATGCCAAACTAACCTGGTAATAAGGCTGGTGGAAAGATTTTTCTCTTCCAACCTAGGAAGCGCTTCAATGGAGAGACTATTTTATTCATTTTTACAGCCCAGGATGTAACACAGTGCCAGTGTGCAGTAGACAGGCAATAAATATTTCTTGAATGTGTTTCTCTGCCTAGCGATTCATCTTCCCTTTTCTGATTCAAGATAATTTAAGTTGCAAAAGAAGGACATTGAAATCTACAGGCTGAAGCAAAAAGAGCTTAGGGCTCATGCCACCACTGAGTCCAGGAGCTGCAGTCTTGGTGCTTTAAGATCCACAATTTGAATATGTGACTGGAACTTTGTTGCTCTCTGTTAATTTCTCATTTCTGATTCCTCAGTATTGTTTCCATTTCCTGAAGCTGACAGTAGCTCCAAGAGCTATATACTTCAGGTTCAAATCCCAGATGATCCCTGGACCAATCATTCTGGCCAGGGACATCAACATGATTAATTTAGCCATGGGCATATGTTCCACCCCTGGATCACAGGCGAAGTCAATGCCTGCAGAAGTACTCAAGCCCACAGTAGTAAGGGGTTGGACCCATTGATAGAAAGAGGGGGACAGTTATCAGGAGAAGACTGAATGGATGCTGAACAAAACTAAGCCAGAGTTGTCCCCTAAAGATACTTACAGTATTTGTTAAGCATTCAGTCAGTCAGCTACATGCTACGTACTGCATTTGCTGTATTTTAAGATGTACATGTTTTTTCTTCACATCTTTATATCTCCAAAATCAGGCAGCATCATATAATCACTGTTGGCCCACTGGCAGTCATGACACGGCTTGACTGTGCTTACCCAAATATTAAAAACTCCAAAATCAAGACCTGTCCAAAGCGGTGTCAGCAGCTTGAGAAAAAATCTGGAGACAAATATGGGATCATTTTCTTAGCTCTCAGAACCCAAATTGTAATGGGAAGAGGGGTAGGGACAAGTAGTGAATCTGATATGTTTAGCAACATTTCTGAAGCAAGGGTCAAAAAGCTCTTGCTCTATACTTGCACAGTCAGCTCAACAGCTCAGCACCAATGGCTTTTAGTTCTTTTATGAAGTCTTTTAAGAAATGCTGTGTCATCAACACTCTTGATACCACAAAGAATATAAGAAAACATTGTGCCTTCAGTTAAGCAGTCACATTTTTTCCTCCTACTGGTATATAAAATAATGGTGCATCCTACATCTGATAGCATTTTAGACTTGATGAAATAAAGCACCAGTTTTTGTCAGGATGGTAAGGATACAAAAATAAAAAAGAACATAGAAGTAAATGACATAAACCTTGCCTTTAAGGAATTTATACTCTAATTAAAAAGTGAAGGCATCTGTATTAGTCTGTTTTCACACTGCTGATAAAGACATACCTGCGACTGGATAATTTATAAAGAAAAAGAGGCTTAATGAACTCACAGTTCCATGTGGCTGGGGAGACCTCACAATCATGGTGGAAGGTGGAAGGTGAAAGGCGCATCTTACATGGCAGCAAGCAAGAGAGAAAGAGAGCCAAGCAAAAGGGGAGACCCCTTATAAAATCAACAGATCTCATGAGACTTATTCACTACCATGAAAACAGTATCGGGGAAACCGCTCATGTGATTCAATTATTTCCCACTGGATCCCTTCCACAAGATGTGAGAATTATGGGAGCTACAATTTAGGATGAGATTTGGGTGGGAGACACAGCCAAACCATATCAGCATCTATTTACTGTGTCTTATATACAGCATTTACTACAAGAGAGTAGATAAAAGAAGACAAGTGAATGGTTCAAGGTTTCTGAAGAGGTAGTGATAACTGGCAGAGAGCAGACCCCTAGAAATGAATAGGGACTCTCTTCTGAAAGAAGTAGTTCTTGAACTTGGCATTTAAGTAAGGATATGGCTCAGGTCAACAAAGATAAATGAGAGAGGGTATTCTAGAAAAAAAGAGAATAGAAGGTAAGAAAAAGTGGAAGTATAAATATGTATCTTAGAAGAAAGCCAGTCAAGAGCAGAGCATTCTTAAGGGAAGCTCTGTTGGAGGCCAGATTGTAAAAGAGCCCAAAATGCCAACCCAAGAAGCCGAGACTCAATTCTGGGGGCAATGGGAATTTTTGTGCAGAAATTTACTTGTTCAAAGTTGTGCCGCTACAAGTTTAACCCAGAATCAACGTGCAGAAAGAATTGGACAGACAGGAAAGGGCAAGGGCGGTGGAGGGGACAGGGGACAGAATGGAGGAGAAAATTCTGTCATTGAAAAATAAAAACACAGCCAATAATCTAAGAAATAAATAGAGATAAAAATAATAGAAGGAAATAGAAGAACAAAACATTAATTTCAACAACAAAAAATAGTGTTATGGGTTGAATTGTGCCCCCCCCTAAAAATAGTGTGAAGTCCTAACCCAGAGTACCTCACTTGGAATGTGACCCTATTTGGAAATAGGGTCTTTGCATTAATCCATTTTCTGTTGCTAATAAGAGAATACCTCAAACTGGGTAACTTACAAAGAAAGAAATATTTCTTATAGTTATGGAGGCTGAGAAGTTCAAAGCCAAGGGGCTGCATTTGGTAAGAACCTTCTTGCTTGTGGGGACTCTCTGCAGAGTCCTGAGGCGGTACAGGGCATCACATGATGAGGGGGCTGACTGTGCTACCTCAGGTCTCTCTTCCTCTTCTTATAAAGCCATCAGTTCTACTCTCATGATAACCCGTTTATCCATTAATCTATGAATGGATTAATCCGCTAACCTATGAATTGATTAATCCATTCATGAGAGCATGGCCCTTATGACCCAATCACCTCTTATAGGCCCCACTTCTCAATACAGTCACATTGGGAATTAAGTTTCAACATGAGTTTTGGAGGGGACAAATAAATACTCTAAACGTAATAGTCTTTAAGAAGCAATAAAGTTAAAACTGAGGTCATTAAGATGAATCTTAATACAATATGACTGGTGCCTTTATAAAGAGGAAATATTTGGCCACAGAAACAGATGTGCACATAGGAAGAACACTATGTGAGCATGAAGATAGAGATCAGGTGATGCATCTACCAGCCAAGGGACACCAAAGATTGCCAGCAAACCATCAGAAGCTAACAGGCAGCTGTGGAACAGATTCTTCCTCCCAGGCCTCAGACAGAACCAACCCTGGAAACACCTTGATCTCAGGCTTCTAGCCTCCAGAGCTGTGAGACAATAAGTGTTGGTTAATGTAAGCCACCAGGACTCTGTTCCGGCAGCCCTAGCAAACTAATACAAATAATCTCAGCAACAGTTTTCCGGGTGGTGTCGAGAGGTTTCAGATACAGAGAGGTGTTTTTGCAACAAAACAAAACCCAACCAATCCAATTGCAACTTTAATACAATGTCTTCTTAATCTAGAAGAGCTTTCTTTACAGAAGTCTTTGAAGATCTAAAATGAAATATTCAGCATGAAGGACAAAAAGGCCAAGTGTAACAAGCAACTTTTCACCTAAGTCATTTCACTCTAAGCTGATCTTCAAAATGCAAACTCCACTCTCTTCAGTGTTTTTGAAAGGCATGGTGGACCAAGATAATGTGGCTAAGCTTACACAGAGCTGGTCTAGATTCCTCCAAGGGCACTTATACCCATTATTTTGTGACCTGCTGCAGTTGCTATAAACTAATGGACTAGTTCCATCTGAAGAGACAAAAGAGGAAAATGCTAGACTCTTTCAAATCTCTCGATGGCAGGGGATTTCCACTGTTCTTCAACAGCTTTCTCAGGTCTATCCCACACTGCCCTATTTGGACGGGGATTCCCTAAAGCCCCTCTGTAACTGGAGAAGTTTCCTGGGGTCACTCTGGAAGTGGGCACTGGCCTACACAGGCTGAGACCTGATGAGTTGCTTCCGCCCACCTCCCCACTTAGCCTACTTTAATGCAAACTTTGTACAGCATGGAAATTAAGGGCAAAGACCAAGAGGGCTAAGCTACCTAGATTCAAATCCTGGACCTGAAAGCCCTTGGAAAAGGGACCTAACTGATTTTTGCCTCTGCTTCCTTATTAAACGAGAATAATTCTAAAGCCTATTTCATAGGATTTTTGTAAAGTCTAAAAGGCTTATTACATATAAAGAGTGTAAACATATAAATGGCATATTGTAGATACTCAATAAATGTAATTATAATATCCCTTATGAAATTTTCATATTATTGAGTGTAGAGAAAATATTTAGAAACTGTATCTGTATAAAAAAGTTATATATATTTATGATAAAAATATGACTATAATATCTATATATACTTGGGAAATAAATCACCTTGTTGAGCTTCAGTTTAAAACACAAGATTGCCCGCATACACTATTAAGTATAACACGTCTGCACAGACATAAGTTAAATCCCTCCAGTCACTCAAAAATAAGTGCTTCTTTACTTTTTTTTTTTTTTTTGAGACAGAGCCTTGGTCTGTCGCCCAGGCTGGAGTGCAGTGGCATGATCTTGGCTCACTGCAACCTCCACCTCCCAGGTTCAAGTGATTCTCCTGCCTCAGCCTCCTGATTAGCTGGGATTATAGGCGCCCGCTACCACACCCAGCTAATGTTTGTATTTTTAGTAGGGACAGGGGTTTCACCATGTTGCCCAGGCTGGTCTCGAACTCATGACCTTAGGTGATCCACCCGCCTCAGCCTTTCAAAGTGCTGGGATTACAGGCATGAGCCACTGTGCCCGGCCTAGTGCTTCTTTACTTCTGTAAACTTCAAAACCCAGCTCTCATTATCAAAAATGATAATTGATATGTGAAGGTATTTTATTTATTTTAAATGAGTAAATTTTGAAAAAGAGAATGTAGTAGAGAAAACTCTTTCTAACCACATTTTCCCTCTACTCTTACACAACAGTCAACACAGAAGACTCTGTGATCAAATGTGTGGGTTTTTTTTTTTTCCCCACACACCAAGTAATAGACACAAGCTGGGTGTCCTCCAATCCAGTTCTGACACCATTTACCCTAAGACAGTGTCAGATCCCACAGGCTGAGGGCTGAGTCCCAAGATTGCCTCCCCTTGCACACACATCAGTCCCAAGTTCCATGACCCTTTCTTTGGGTTCAATTAATTTGCTGGAGCCACTCACAGAACTCAGGAAAACACTTATTTACACTTACCAGTTTATTATAAAGGATACTGCAAAGAATATAGATGAAGAGGTGTGGAGGGTGACGTATGGGGAAGGGACGTGGAGCGTCCATGCCCTCCCTGGAGGCCAACCTGCAGGCACCTCAATGTGTTCAGCTACCTGGCAGCTCTCTGAACCCGTGCTCTTGGGTTTTTTATGAAAGCTTCAAAACATCAGCTTTCCTTACCCCAGGGTGTAGGGTGAGACCCTCTCCTGGGAGGGTTTTAAGACCCACCCACTATCAGACAGGCGGGGAAACAGGAGAGTGAAAGGAAGGCAGGAGAAAGGCAGAGGCCTATCCCTGAGGCCAAATACACCCAACATTATAACAAAGACTGTAGCAAGGGCTTATGGGAGGTATGAACCAGGAACAGTGGACAAAAACCAATATATATATTTATATATATCTCATAATACCGCAGAGAATGTTCTTACAGTACCGCATACTGAATCAAAGAACTTAGCTATATAAAACAATTATAATCATTTCCTGAATTTTTCTAAAATAATTTTCTTTTATTCAACCCATGTTTATGTGTTGTCAGATCCCTCATTAATGCATCAATCTATTCTTAGGGAAATCATTAGAATATGACTAATTCATCATAATTGGTATCTATTGAAATATTAAAACCCAACTGAGATGAATCCAGGAAAAAAGGCATCACTGAAAGTTGTATTTTTTTGAGTGACTCACACGCAGTGGGAAAAATATACAAAATGCAAAAAACAAAACAGTGGCATCGGTTTACAGAAACTATGAGAATAGAGGAACAAGTTGTTAAACTATACCACAAGGAAGTAAACAGACAAATGCAGAATGTGGGACGTTTTAATATTATGGATCTGGTTTCTTCCACAAGTTAATGGCATGGAAAATAAAAAGACTAAAAAGCAATTATGAGCAATAACAACAAAATGCATTGGGTAGAACTTGTGTGGTCCCTGATTGAAATAAAACAAAACAATACCCCTCCCTCCCCAAAAAAAACAGTTGTAAGAACACATTTTTGAGACAATAGAGAAAATTTGAATACAGTATGGGTTTTATACAACACCAAGCTATGACCATCAATTTTGCTAGTGTTATGATCACATTATAACACTATTATATGCTTTATGTGCTAGTATGGATATGCTTATATGCTTCTATTATATAACACTATTATAATAGCATAAGAAAGTAAACAGGAATGAAATAAGCTGATGTCTGGGTTTTGCTTTAAATACTTTAACAAAAGAAAAGAAAAAATATATTATGCACACATGGCAAAATATTGGTATTTATTGAATTGAGCAATGGTCATATGAGAGTTCATTTTACTACTTTCTCTTCTTTGTATGCTTAAACTTTTCACATGAAAATAAAATTACTTGGACAAATGACAGATATATAGTTTAAAAATGTTACTACTTTCTTCTAGTAGGCAAAAAGATAACTGCATGTAATTTTAGCCTGTAAAAATTAAATTATTAGAGGTAGAAGTTGAATTTTACATCTCGTACTTGTCAAGAGGTTATACAAAAGTACTTTTTTGTAGAATGAATAATATCATTGATACTAACTTAAGTATCTAAATACTACTATTTAAATTTCATTTCTTTTTATGGATTTTCCTTAAAACGGTCACATCTGTATAATTCCCAACAGAATAAGATAGGTATCATAAGAATACACATGCCAAGCTTACTCTAAGTGCACTTTTGATAGATTTGGGACATACAATATGGGGAGGGAAGGACAGAGAAGAAACAGAGGCACAAAGTTAGTTTTCAAATGTAGGCATCTGGGAGAATGGCAGTGCTGCTAGAATTATGAAAATTGAAATAAGAAACTAGTTATAGTGATAAGATGCTGAGTTCAGTTTGGAATGTTGAGTGAGAAAGTCTGGTGGGCACTGCAGGGCAAGATGTTCAGCAGGCAGTAAAAAAAAAAAAAAACAAAAAACAAAAAACAGGTATCTTATGACTGGGGATCTTTCAGGGCTAGCGATTTGGAATCTGTATGCCTAGAAGTGATTTATTATGTGCTTCCCAAGAACATAAATGGAAAGGAGAATGAGCGAAGATAAAGGGAAATGTTTCAAGCTAAAATATTGGAAGACCACCACATTTAAGAAAAGAAAAGAGGAAAGAATGACGATAAAGAAATATTTTGAGTGTTAGGAGAGCCAGGAGATACAGAATCACTGAAGCAAACGGAGGAATTACTTTCTGCTAGGGCTGGCATTATTTCCTCAATGCAGAGATAACAGCTTTGAATGGACAGATAATTTCATGTAGGATTTCCTTTAATTTCTTCATAATTGCTTTGCCTCTGCTTAGGGTTATTAGCTATTTCCTTGGGGCTACTAAGAACCCTGTCCTCCTTCCCCAAGCAAATGTATAGACAGAAAAGATTGAGAGAATATATAAAATGTGTCTTACTCAGTTCAGGCTGATGTAACAAAAATGCCATAGATGGCGTAGCTTATAGACAACGGAAATTTATTTACCATAGTTTTGGAGGCTGGAATTCCAAAACCAGGGTGCCAGCATGAGTGGGTTCTGGTGAGGGCCCTCTTCCAGGTCCCAGACTGCAGGATTCTCATTGTATCCTCACATGGAGGAAAGAGAGCAAGAGAGATCTCTGAAGTCGCTTCTAGAAGGGCACTAAGCCCATTCATGAAGGTGGCATCCTCATGATCTAATTACCTCCCAAAGGCCCCCACTTCCTAATACCGTCACTTTGGGGATTAAGATTCAACATGTAAATTTTGGGGGGATGCAAACATTCAGCCTGCAACGATTCTACCTAATTTTGGATTATTGATGTATGACATGAGATGCTCAGGTGTCCGGCTTGTTTTGAAGTGTTCAAACTGGTAGACCGTCAAAGGACCTAAGACCACTAAATAAAAGTAATAACAGTAATTTAAATCACGTAGCTAATTTTAAAATCCCCTGTTTCCTTTTTTAAAAAAGAGCCTTTGGGAAGAGAATGTGAAGGGAGAGGCACAGATCAACCTGGTAAATGGTTCAGAACCATTTTTATGGTAAATCATTTGGAAAAGTTAAGATGCTAAAGACTGAGCCCAGTGGCTTGGCAGTTAGAAGACATCACTGTTGATTGCAAAGAACGGGTAAAGCAGAGTGGTGAGGAAGTCAGATTGCAAGGTGTGGATACTAAGGGGTTCCACAGTGAGTAGGGACAAGAACCAATGGTAATGGGCAGAGACATGCATTGACAAAGTTCAGTGGTGTATTAGTCAGGGTTCTCTAGAGTGACAGAACTAATAGGATAGATGTATATATAAAGAGGAATTTATTAAGGAGTGTTGACTCTCACAATCACAAGGTGAGATCCCACAACAGGCTGTCGGCAAGCTGAGGAGCAAGGAAGCCAGTCTGAGCCCCAAAGCTAAAGAACTTGGAGTCTAATATTCAAGTTCAGGAAGCATCCAGCACAGTAGAAAGATGTAGGCCAGAAGATTAAACCAGTCTAGTCTTTCCACGTTCTTCTGCCTGCTTTTATTCTGGCGGCACTGGCAGCTGATTAGATGGTGCCCACCCAGATTGAGGGTGGGTCTGCCTCTCCCAGTCCACGGAATAAAATGTTAACCTCCTTTGGCAATGCCCTCACAGATACATCCAGAAACGATACTTTGCATCCTTCAATCCAATCAAGTTGACACTCAATATTAAACTTCAGAGGTAGTAAGGGAGCACTGAACTACAAGTCAATAGTTTCAGGAAGTGGCAAAGCTGCTGGAAAATTTTATATTAATATTAATGATTATTATTTAAAGAATAATGAAGACATAAGCTTGAAAGCAGAGGCCCAAGAGTCAATAAAGTGGAGGACTCTGAAAATGCAAGTAAAATGTGACAACCAATAGTCTAATGCTGGAGAAGTTTGGGGTTTTGAGCTGAAGTCACAGGGATTAGCTTTTGCAAGGAGAACCATTTTCTCAGAGAAGAAAGAAGAAAAATAAATAATGGAAAGATGCAAAAATATTTGTGAAAGCTCCAGTGGGAAGTATTTCTACTTGAAGAAGAAGGCAACTCACTCTGTTGAGAATGAGGAGGAGGAAAACTTGAGATCTTGGATGCAAAAGGTTTAGAATTGCAGAGGTAGAAAATGTAATAAAGAGATGATATGGTTTGCTGTGTCCCACCCAAATTTCATCTTGAATTGTAGCTCCCATACTCCCCATGTGTCATGGGAGGGACCCAGTGGAAGCTAATTGAATCATAGGGGCAGGTTTTTCCCAGCTGTTCTCATGATAGTGAGTAAGTCTCACAAGATCAGATGGCTTTATAAAGGGCAGTTTCCCTGCACACTTTCTCTTGTCTGCCACCATGTAAGACATGACTTTTCTCCTCCTTTGCCTCCCACCATGATTGTGAGGCCTTTCCAGCCATGTGGAGCTGTGAGTCCATTAAACTTCCTTTTCTTTTTCTTTCTTTGTTTTTTTTTTTTTTTTGAGACAGAGTCTCGCTCGGTTGCCCAGGCTGGAGTGCAATGGCACAATCTTGGCTCACTGCAACCTCCATCTCCCGAGTTCAAGCAATTCTCCTACCTCAGCCTCCTGAGTGGCTGGGATTACAGGCACCCGCCACCACACCCAATTAATTTTTGTACTTTTAGTAGAGATGGGGGTTTCACCATGTTGGCCAGGCTGGTCTCGAACCCCTGGCCTCAGGTGATTTGCCGGCCTTGGCCTCCCAAAGTGCTGGGATTACAGGCGTGAGCCAGCGCACCTGGCCTAAACCTCTTTTTCTTTAGAAATTACCCAGTCTCCCTCTCCCTCTCCCTCTCCCTCTCCCTGTCCCTCTCCCTCTCCCTCTTCCCACGGTCTCCCTCTCCCTCTCTTTCCACGGTCTCCCTCTGATGCTGAGCCGAAGCTGGACTGTACTGCTGCCATCTCAGCTCACTGCAACCTCCCTGCCTGATTCTCCTGCCTCAGCCTGCCAAGTGCCTGCGATTGCAGGCACGCGCCGCCACGCCTGACTGGTTTTCATATTTTTTGGGTGGAGACGGGGTTTCACTGTGTTGGCCAGGCCGTCTCCAGCCCCTAACCGCGAGTGATCCGCCAGCCTCGGCCTCCCGAGGTGCCGGGATTGCAGACGGAGTCTCGTTCACTCAGTGCTCAATGGTGCCCAGGCTGGAGTGCAGTGGCGTGATCTCGGCTCACTACAATCTCCACCTCCCAGCCGCCTGCCTTGGCCTCCCAAAGTGCCGAGATTGCAGCCTCTGCCCGGCCACCACCCCGTCTGGGAAGTGAGGAGCGTCTCTGCCTGGCCGCCCATCGTCTGGGATGTGAGGAGCGTCTCTGCCTGGCTGCCCATTGTCTGGGATGTGAGGAGCCCCTCTGCCTGGCTGCCCAGTCTGGAAAGTGAGGAGCGTCTCTGCCCGGCCGCCATCCCATCTAGGAAGTGAGGAGTGCCTCTTCCCGGCCGCCATCCCATTTAGGAAGTGAGGAGCGTCTCTGCCCGGCTGCCCATCGTCTGAGATGTGGGGAGCGCCTCTGCCCCACAGCCCCCTCTGGGATGTGAGGAGCGCCTCTGCCCGGCCGCCCCATCTGAGAGGTGAGGAGACCCTCTGCCTGGCAACCACCCCGTCTGAGAAGTAAGGAGCCCCTCCGCCCGGCAGCCGCCCCGTCTGGGAAGTGAGGAGCGTCTCCGCCCGGCAGCCACCCCGTCCGGGAGGGAGGTGGGGGTCAGCCCCTGCCAGGCCAGCCGCCCCGTCCGGGAGGGAGGTGGGGGGGTCAGCCCCCCACCCGGCCAGCCGCCCCGTCCGGGAGGTGAGGGGCGCCTCTGCCCGGCCGCCCCTACTGGGAAGTGAGGAGCCCCTCTGCCCGGCCACCACCCCGTCTGGGAGGTGTACCCAACAGCTCATTGAGAACGGGCCATGATGACAATGGCGGTTTTGTGGAATAGAAAGGGGGGGGAAGGTGGGGAAAAGATTGAGAAATCAGATGGTTGCCGTGTCTGTGTAGAAAGAAGTAGACATGGGAGACTTTTCATTTTGTTCTGTACTAAGAAAAATTCTTCTGCCTTGGGATCCTGTTGATCTGTGACCTTGCCCCCAACCCTGTGCTCTCTGAAACATGTGCTGTGTCCATTCAGGGTTAAATGGATTAAGGGCAGTGCAAGATGTGCTTTATTAAACAGATGCTTGAAGGCAGCATGCTCGTTAAGAGTCATCACCACTCCCCAATCTCAAGTACCCAGGGACACAAACACTGCGGAAGGCCGCGGGGTCCTCTGCCTAGGAAAACCAGAGACCTTTGTTCACTTGTTTATCTGCTGACCTTCCCTCCACTATTGTCCTATGACCCTGCCAAATCCCCCTCTGCGAGAAACACCCAAGAATGATCAAAAAAAAAAAGACATTACCCAGTCTTGGGTATTTCTTCATAGCAGTATGAAAATGGACTAACACAAGAGATGATGAAAAAGATGCTAAAAAGCTGTATGTGCTCTTCTGAAATTATATTCACAGTAGATCCAATCAACATACTCTTTTGATGTCCCAGTAGCATGTAAAAATTTGAGAAAGTAACAAAACAAGTGAATGAGGGGAGATTTCTGACTGGAAATGGAGGGAAGTCAAGGAAATGAAGAGTCATGCTTATGGCGGTAAGGAAATAAGTGCACACACGTACACACAAAACCACAGCAACAAAAACTGACCTATAGTGAGTGGAGAGGTAAGCGAAGTCAGAATGGAGGTAATGAACTAAGAAAGTAGGAAGAGGTTCTAGGGATTAAAGGTCACAAAGACATTTTTTAAAATAGGAAGCAAGACAAGGTGGGCAGAATAAGAGGCTGTGACAACAAAAGGGAATTCTATATCCTTGGAGTAATTTATTCATTAAGGCGGTCCCTTACATTGGTAACTAATGAGTTCCTGGAAATGTGTTTAAAGGCAAAAAACAAAACAAAAAAAAATAGAAAAAGAAAAAAACAACAAAACCTGTAGATGTTAGAAATGATTCTCATTACTAGAAAAAAATTTTGATTAGAAAATTTCTCATGATGGTCTCTGTAGGCCCTGGCTCCCTCAGGCTTGAGCGGCCAGGGGTGCCAGTGAGAGTTCTAGCCTGTCAGCCCTCACTCTGGAACCCAAGGCAGGGAGATGGCTGCTGGGGTCAGGCCACCCATGTCCCAGGCACCTGGGTCGATTAAACCTAACTACCAACATCATGCCGTTGTTTAGTAGGAACAGGGTAGGGGGTGAGGATCTTCATCTTCTGCACCTACAGAGGATTTGATTGTATTATTTCACCAAAGAATTGAGGCTGTGTCTGCTGGAACTAACCCCATTCCCCAACCCAGGAGAACAGGTTCTAGGCACTGGGACATGACCCCTGAGCCTCCTTCATGAGTGCCGTCTGTGTGGAGGCAGAGGTCCAAGAACATGGTTCTTTGGCATGGGGTGGTGGGTGCTGGGACCACAAGCCCCCGGCATCTGTGCTTCTTTTGATGAGTGGCCAACAGCAACACCCATCACTCAATGGTTGGTGTCATCTCTCAGATGATGACCCAAAATGGAATTTGGTGTATGAAAGGTAGTTGCAGGTTATGGGGCAGGGGGTGCGGTGTGCATTAATAAACAGTGCACAGCTGTACTGATGGTATATAACCAAAGATCTTGTACTTGAAAGTTAAGGACTGCTGGATGTGCTAGTGACATCTGCAAATGAGGGATGTTGTGACTAGGTATACAACTAAGGAAGGCTGTACTCTCAGTCTGGGATTGGGGAATGACTGCTTTAATCTTCAAGCTCAAGGGCCTCATATCTTCTGTAGGTCTTTTAAGAAAGCACCCAGAGACCAAACGTGGTGGCTCACGCCTGTAATCCAAGCACTTTAGGTGCCTGAGGCGGGCAGATCACCTGAGGTTAGGTGTTCAAGACCAGCCTGGCCAACATGGTGAAACCCCGTCTCTACTAAAAATACAAAAATTAGCTGGGCATGGTGGCATGTGCCTGTAATCCCAGCTACTCAGGAGGCTGAGGCAGGAGAATCGCTTGAACCCGAGAGACAGAGGTTGCAGTGAGCTGAGATTGCGCCACCAAACTCCAGCCTGAGTGATGGAGCGAGACTCCGTCTCACAAAAAAAAAAAAAGAAAAAAAAATTGTCGGGTGTGGTGTCAGGTGCCTGTAATCCCAGCTACTCAGGAGGCTGAGGCAGGAGAATCACTTGAACCTGGGAGGTGGAGGTTGCAGTGAGTGGAGATGGCGCCATCGCACTCCAGCCTGGGTAACAAGAGTGAAACGCTTACTCAAAAAAAGAAAAAGAAAAAGAAAAAAAAGTAATCTGAGTCCCTCCTCCCTCCTCGCTCTCACTTTCTGTTCTCCAGCCTGCCATTTCTAGATCAGTTGGTCTAAACCTGTTCTGCTGTGAAGTGCCCAATAGCATGGGCAAAAGAACATGGGCTCTGGTGTCAGCTTGCCTGGATAAGCACTAGAATGGTAGCTGTTATTCCTTTCATTAGAGCCATTATTTCCTTCCCTCCTCTAAACTTCGGAAAAACCATCTATTCCTTGAAAGTTGTATGTATCCTCCCTCTCTCACTTCCTTTATTGAATTTGTTTTTGAAAGTCTTTGAAAGTTCAATTCCTGCATGAAAGTTCACTACCTGCCTGAAGGAGAGGTAGTGAACTTGCCTTCTTTGTCTAAATGTGCAATCTCCCATCTGCCTACCCCATCCGAGCCACAGCTGGACTCACATGTTGTGGGGTGGGAGTGTGCATGGGTGCAAGGTTTATTTTCTGTCTTAACAAAATATTGTTGCTTTTACAATAATACAATAAAAATCAAACTATTTCACAATTTAGTTAGAAAATTTAATGCACTTTTGTAGTTTTATTCATGTTTCTGACAGATATAAAATCTTTCTCTCTGAAGAGGCAACGGAAAGGATGTGTCTCATTCTCCTTCTCCTTATTCCTGTGATCCTTTTATTCTTCTCTGTCCTTTCCTGCTTCCACTTTCCTTTTGCTCCCCCTAAAAATTTGATTTGTCCCTTTTATTACCCAAGAGGGAGAACAAAAGTAGAGGGGGGAAAATCTCTTCACGATACTGGCATTTTATAAGAACTACATATTGAAAGGCTGTGACTTAAGAGGCACTACCAACGACCCAAAAGAACTTCACTAATTCTTTTATGAATTCATTCATTCATGCAACAAATGTCCTATTATGTGCCTGGCACTGTAGCAGGCACTCTCCCTTCCTCACCCTAAATAACTAAGTTGTGGATCTAAGCTTTCTGTTTAGTTCTCCTGCAATAGGAACTTAAAATAACGACTTGCATTTGATATACTCTTTTCTTCCACTTTGCAAAACATAAATGACTTCATGTATTTTATTTTATTTTATTTATTTTTTGTGAGATGGAGTCTCACTCTTGTTGCCCAGGCTGGAGTGCAATGGCCCTATCTCGGCTCATTGCAACCTCTGCCTCCCAGGTTCAAGCAATTCTCCTGCTTCAGCCTCCCGAGTAGCTGGAATTACAGGTGCCCACCAGCATGCCCAGCTCATTTTTTTGTATTTTTAGTAGAGAAGGGGTTTCACCCTATTGGCCAGGCTGGTCTCAAACTTGCCAGCCTCAGCCTCCCAAAGTACTGGGATTACAGGCGTGAGCTACTGCGCCCAGCCTGACTTCATGTATTTAAAATAGTTTCTTCTCTTCTCCCCCAAAGTGTAGAAAAAAGAGCTAAGGTTTAGAATCCAGGCAAATCAGGTGGGTTCAAATCCTGACTATCTGTGTGAACTTAGACAACTTAATCTACTTTTGAGTTTTCATTAGTTAATTGAGGGTATTACAACTACAGCATAGAGATGTTGAAATTCAATGAGAAAAAGAATGAAGTGCCTTGAACAGGAAAGTTCCTTTCCTTATGTTGTTGTCTTCGTTTATACGCCCTTTGGGGATAGATTATAAACTCATTCATCTGAAGTGCAGTAGTATTAATAACCAATATAAAAACTAAACACATAGTGCTAACAGAGCAAGCAAATGTGTAACCTGAACACATTTCAGTAAATTTGTTGATTTTCCAGGTATTTCATATGCAGGGCAAGTCTTCTTTGCTGTTGCATGAGCTGGGGAAATTTTGCACTGAAAATTCATTAACAATTCACTCATGGGGGAATTTCTTCTTCTCTTGCCCAAACAACAAGTTATGGTAACATAGTTACATATTCATATTTGTGAGATGGAACTGTGGAAAAAGCGGGTCTTTGCAACGTGGCAGAATTGGGTTTTCGGTGAAACCATGAGCAAGTTACGTGACTCCCTGAGCCTCGGTGTTCTGAGCTATAAAACTGGCATATTGCTTACGCACGCGTTGGCATATGAATTGAGTTTAACACGTATTCTAACACCTGGCACATAACTGACAATCAGCATTATTTCCTCCTCTCCCAGGTCCACCTGGCCAGATACAGGGAAATGATCCCTATAAACAACACCTGCTGAGTGCGCTCCGCACTATGCTAGGCCCCGTTCGCGGCTCACCTCATTTAATTCTCGCACTTAATTAATCTCGTGAAGAACATTGCAGAGGCAGTTTGAGACGTGAAGCTAATGAAGCTTAAGCTTCGGGCCCCCTCACGCGCACAGATGCTTGCTAATCCCAGAATCTCATTTTATACTTCCCTTGAAGATTCGCCACCTCTACTCACAGTTGTTTCAGTTTCAAGCCCCACAACACGTGGATTCGCCCCTGGATAGGAATTACTATTATTATTATTATTATTATTAATTTCCCTCCTTTTGCAGAGCAGTAGAGTAGGTTACCTCAGATCACACCCTCCTAAGTGGAGGAGCAAGATCTGAACTGAGGCAGCCCGACCCGGAGCCCCAACTCTTAACCGCGGGCGGCGATGACAAGAGTCTCGCGGAAGAGAGGCAAAGTCCCCAACGCGGGGGCGGATAATCATAGCGCAGAAGTTCCCAAGGCGGCTACCGCGGGCCAGCTGGGGTCGGAGGGGGATCGCCCCGCCGAGGCTCCCGCCCCTTCCTCCCCTTCCCCTTTTCCGCGCCGCCGAGTCGGAGCCGCGCCGCACGCCCAGCGGCCGCCCGGACCCGCCGGCCGGAGCTGACCCAGTGGGCCACGGGCTCCGGACTCCAGAACTTTCCAAGCGGGGGCAACTTGGCGGCGGGTAGGTAGGAAAGGCAGGTGAGGCAGGGGCGAGCGAGAGAACTGGCTGGCAGCGGGGCGGGGAGCCGGGGGCGCGGCGTTAAGGTGGGCGCGTGGGGCGGGGGCTCCAACCCGTGCCGCAGGTGCCCACGTGCCGCGCGGAGTCCGCGCGCCAGGCGAGGTAGCCTGGCCGAGGCTCCTGCCTGCGTCCTGCCGGGGATGGCGGTCGGTGCTTGGGACACCGGCGGCCACCTTTGTGCGGCTTGGGGCGCGCTTCCCTTTTCTCCGTCGTCTGCGGCTCTTCGCTTCTGCGCTGGGCGGAGGGCGGGCCGGGTGACGTGGGAGCTGAACAGCCGCCACCTAGCGCCCGCCCCGCCGGCCACTGTCCCCGCGCGGAGGCAGGTCGCCGCCTCCCGGGTCCTGTGCTCTCCGAGGCTGGGGGCGGGGCTGTCTGCGCAGACGGCGGGGTGATCATTGCTGAACCACCCCAACGGGAGAATCTCAAGTGCCAGCTTAGCCCGTCCCCCAGAGACTGAGTTAATGGGAAGAAAGTGACCGAGTTGCGGCGGGGAGGTCCCCGCAGACTCCGGGAGAAAAGAGACCTGGGCCGTGGCGTCACCCCCGATTACCGGCGGCGCGCGGGATAATTTCGAGAGCAGGACTCCCCTGATGGGGGCGGGCAGGACACGCCCCGCCACGGTGGGCGTGGGGACTTTGGCGGGTGCACAGCCGTGTTGGGTTTGTAGGGCCCCTGCTGTGTCGAGGACAGAGATACCCCTGGGGCTTCCCGAGTGTTCATGGGTCTGGGAGCGCGGGACCTGTTCATTTTATTGAAAAAGCCAAGTGAAGTGACAACTATGGCAGTTATTCAAGGGTCGTGGCATTGAGCATCTGTGTGGCCACTGAAAGAACAGAACTCCGATGTATTCAGGGAATAAATAATGATATGACAGGGTTTATGTTTTGTGCGTCGCTGCCTAACCCGAGGCGCCTCCCAGAAGCACCAGGAGAGCTTTTCAGAACACACCTATTGGGCCCACCCCAGAGGTCCTGAATCACGTGAGGGGATAAAGCCCTGGCGTGAGCCTTTTGGTAAAAGCTGCCCCGGGGATATGGCTGGGGACGCCTAGTTAGGCATCAGGAAGGAGAAGAACTGGGTTCCACTCATGTGACCTTAAACACATTTTCAGCCCAGTTTTATCATCTGTAAAGTGGCCCCAGAGAACTTGTAATAGAGGTGAAATAGAGTGTATGGAAGTGTGTGGAAAGGGGAGAAATTGGAATACTACAAAGTTCCGGTGCAGGTTGCAACAAATAAATTCATTCTTTGGTTCTCCAAGTGATCTTTGGGCTGAGTGAGAGGAGTGTGGCAGGATACCCTTGCCACGGGAAGGAAAGGAGGGCTGGTTTTCAGGTGATCAACTCTGTGACAACGTTGGTGTAAACTGTAACTCAGAAAATTGTCAGCAGGATGAAAAGTGAGCCAGCTCCAGCCTGTGGAGGATGGTTTGAAAAAGGCACCATTTCTGCTTCCTCTTCTCAAGAACCAGAGGCTTTAGATTATTTTCCTGTAAGCAAATTAAGAGCCAGTAATCGCCAATGTGTCCTGCCCTATGGTAACCCCGGTCTGTCTGAAGGCTGCATGTTTTTCTGCTAAATGTGAATTTCTGTTCCATCATTCAACAGACATGTGTTGCGGATCTTCATGTACCGGGCATTCTTGGAATATAAAGATGAATAAATGCTGTTTTTTGCCCTAGCCCTCTCTGTTAAGTTGGGGGACTAATGTGAAAACAGGCTGCAATATTACCCGGCTACGATGATAACTAAGGTAGAAAATGAACAAAGTGCTGCGTGGCCCAGAGAGAGGGGCAGCTCCCTAGGTTTGGGGGGAAAAGCATCCAAGAGAGGCAAAAACAGGGATGGGTAAACAGTGCCCTTCTGTACTAGCCACACATATAATTGAGGATTCACTGTATAGTCAAATCTGTGTTTTTTTTTTTGGTCTGATAACATTCTAGTGTAATTATGTGCTGATAATCTAAAAATGGAAATGACTTTGTTTCATGATGTCTCTTTTTTTTTTTTTTTTGTTTGAGACGGAGTCTCATTCTGTCACCCAGGCTGGAGTGCAGTGGCGTGATCTTGGTTCACTGCAACCTCTGACTCCTGGGTTCAAGTGATTCTCCTGCCTCAGCCTCCCAAGTAGCTGGGACTACAGGTGCGTGCCTCCTCACCTGGCTAAGTTTTTGTATTTTTAGTAGAGACAGGGTTTCACCGTGTTAGCCAGGATGGTCTCCATCTCATGACCTTGTGATCTGCCCGCCTTCATCTCCCATAGTTCTGGGATTATAGGCATGAGCCACCGTGCCCGGCCCATGATGTCTGTTTTTTAAGTTTGCTAAGCATTCTGTCATTTCATCTTCATAAAAGTCTCAGCTATGTCTAAAGTTAACCTAATAAAGGGGTGGTTAAAAAACAAAACAAACAAAAAAGAAAAAGCTCAAAATGGGTCCTACATTCATAGTAAATATAATTGATACATTGTTTTAATTGCATGCACTTTCAAGCTGTAGAGGTTTGTTCTCATTATGTTAATTACAGAAGGTTGGAATGACAACAGAGGACAGGTGCACAAAAGGAAAATCGTAAGAGGAATTAAAAAAAGGAATAACTAGAAGAGGGAGATTGGGAGGAGGAAGGAACTTGATAAAATTGATGGTGGGAGGTGGGGAGTAGAAAAGGAATAAGTGAATCAAATCTGGCTGCCAACTTCTTCCTCAGGGACTTATTTTTTCATATACGTTTTAATAAAACTATAGATTTGTAGTTTTAAAGTTATTTCAAAATATAGAGGGAGGCAGTATAATGTGGAAGTTAAACATGGGCTAAACAAGTTTGAATAACTTACTGGCTGGTGACCTTGAACAAGGTCCTCAATTAGCTGTGTCTGCTCATTGTACAATGGGGATATAATAATATGATCTACAGGAGACACATGAGGATTAACAGCTATGATGTTTCAGAGGCACCTGGCTGTGAAAAGGCCACATTCAGGAGTGGCTGCTCTCTTGTTCTTACCTCACTTTGTTTGATCCTGGTGGAACTTGGTAGGTTGCACGGATAGACTGTCCTTTTCCAGTTGTAGAAAGAAATTGGAATTGGAAGAGACTGACTTGCTAACGTCATATAGCTGATGGGTAACTGAACTGAAATGAGAGGCTGCCTTTTGGAATTTAGTCCTGCGTGTTTCTTCTGCTCCATGCTATGGTTGGCTCTCTTCTGGCTGTTGTGACTCTCCCTGGAGTGAAAAGGAGCAAAGGCTGTAATCATGCATGTCTGTTACAACTCTTCTACTCACACTGTCACCCAGTACCTTTCCACTTCCAATTGTAAATTTCTTTGAAAATTACATTTTTCTTTCTGAGGCTTATAAGTGGAGGTCTCCTTTTGGGGGCAGAGGAGAGAAATGGTGGAAAAGCTATAAGGAAGTCATATATGGGAGAGCTTTAGAAGGGGGAACCCCTCTAACTTCCAATAACATACTAAAATATCACTAGAGAAATAGTCAGCTTTATTGTTTAGCAACTTAACTGCTTTTTTTTTTTTTTTTCTTTTTTCTTTTTTATTGATCATTCTTGGGTGTTTCTCGCAGAGGGGGATTTGGCAGGGTCACAGGACAATAGTGGAGGGAAGGTCAGCAGATAAACAAGTGAACAAAGTTCTCTGGTTTTCCTAGGCAGAGGACCCTGTGGCCTTCCGCAGTGTTTGTGTCACTGGGTACTTGAGATTAAGGAGTGGTGATGACTCTTAACGAACATGCTGCCTTCAAGCATCTGTTTAACAAAGCACATCTTGCACCGCCCTTAATCCATTCAACCCTGAGTGGATACAGCACATGTTTCAGAGAGCACAGGGTTGGGGGTAAGGTCACAGATCAACAGGATCCCAAGGCAGAAGAATTTTTCTTAGTACAGAACAAAATGAAAAGTCTCCCATGTCTACCTCTTTCTACACAGACACAGCAACCATCCGATTTCTCAATCTTTTCCCCACCTTTCCCCCCTTTCTATTCCACAAAACCGCCATTGTCTTCATGGCCCGTTCTCAATGAGCTGTTGAGTACACCTCCCAGATGGGGTGGTGGCCGGGCAGAGGAGCTCCTCACTTCCCAGTAGGGGCGGCCGGGCAGAAGCGCCCCTCACCTCCCGGACGGGGCGGCTGGCCGGGCGGGGGGCTGACCCCCCCCACCTCCCTCCCGGATGGGGCGGCTGGCCGGGCGGGGGGCTGACCCCCCACCTCCCTCCCGGACAGGGCGGCTGGCCGGGCAGAGGGGCTCCTCACTTCCCAGTAGGGGCGGCCGGGCAGAGGCGCCCCTCACTTCCCCGATGGGGCGGCTGGCCCGGCGGGGGGCTGACCCCCCCACCTCCCTCCCGGAGGGGGCGGCTGGCCGGGTGGAGGGGCTCCTCACTTCCCAGTAGGGGCGGCCGGGCAGAGGCACCCCTCGCCTCCCGGATGGGGCGGCTGGCCAGGCGGGGGGCTGACCCCCCCACCTCCCTCCCGGACGAGGCGGCTGGCCGGGCAGAGGGGCTCCTCACTTCCCGGTAGGGGCAGCCGGGCAGAGGTGCCCCTCACCTCCCGGACGGGGCGGCTGGCCAGGCGGGGGGCTGACCCCCCCACCTCCCTCCCAGATGAGGAGGGAGGACGCTCCTCACTTCTCAGACGGGGTGGCTGCCGGGCGGAGGGGCTCCTCACTTCTCAGACGGGGCGGTTGCCAGGCAGAGGGTCTCCTCACTTCTCAGGGCGGCCGGGCAGAGACACTCCTCACGTCCCGGACGGGGCGGCAGGGCAGAGGTGCTCCCCACATCTCAGACGATGGGCGGCCGGGCAGAGACGCTCCTCACTTCCCAGATGTGATGGCGGCCGGGAAGAGGCGCTCCTCACTTCCTAGATGGGATGGCGGCCGGGCAGAGACGCTCCTCACTTTCCAGACTGGGCAGCCAGGCAGAGGGGCTCCTCACATCCCAGACGATGGGCAGTCAGGCGGAGACGCTCCTCACTTCCCAGACGGGGTGGCTGCCAGGCAGAGGCTGCAATCTCGGCACTTAGGGAGGCCAAGGCAGGCGGCTGGGAGGTGGTTGTAGCGAGCCGAGATCACGCCACTGCACTCCAGCCTGGGCGCCATTGAGCACTGAGTTAACGAGACTCCGTCTGCAATCCCGGCACCTCGGGAGGCCGAGGCTGGCGGATCACTCGCGGTTAGGAGCTGGAGACCAGCCCAGCTGACACATCGAAACCCCGTCTCCACCAAAAAAATTTGAAAACCAGTCAGGCGTGGCGGCGCACGCCTGCAATCGCAGGCACTCGGCAGGCTGAGGCAGGAGAATCGGGCAGGGAGGTTGCAGTGAGCTGAGATGGCAGCAGTACCGTCCAGCTTCGGCTCGGCATCAGAGGGAGACCGTGGAAAGAGGGGAGAGGGGAGACGGGGGACGGGGGAGGGGAGAGGGGAGAGGGGAGAGGGGAGAGGGGAGAGGGAGCTCTATCTACCACACAGTCCTTCTCTGAATATCTTAACTGCTTTTTTTCTGCAGCTGGTAGTTCTGGTGTCAGAAATAATATTTTCTTGCATATCCTTTCACATAGGTCTGATCTCTGAAGAGGTCGGGGAGGGGACCATGGATCTATATGGAGATGAGAGATGTGGGCCAAATTTTAATTAGAATGGTAATTGGTAATTTGGAATGGAAAAGTGTGAATAAGAGTCTCTTCATTGAAAAATAAGGACACAGGAAAGGGTAAAGAATGCTTTTGAGACTACTTCCCAGTGTTGGTTCATTTTTTTCTTGGGAAGAGGCAGATTTAATCTCCATAGATCACCTTTCTAGTTTTAGATGCACATGGCCCCTACTTTCATGTCTTTCAATTCAGCATTTTTAACCTTCTCAATCAAGTAATCAAAAAATGTATAACATACCAGCCCTGTGTCTAGGATGATATTGGGTGCTATACGTAATACATGAAGGTGGAAAGTCAACATTTAACCTGGGGAGCAATGAGGAAACCAACTAGGTGAAATAAATATAAATGCTAAATGCTGTGACACAGGCTGGCCCAGTGGCTCATGCCTGTAATCCCAGCACTTTGGGAGGCCAAGGTGGATAGATCGCTTGAGCCCAAGAGTTTGAGACCAGCCTTGGCAACATGGTGAAACCCCACCTCTATTAAAAAATACAAAACTTAGCTGGGCATGGTGGACTACGCCTGTAGTCCCAGCTACTTGAGAGGCTGAGGTGGCAGTATTGCTTGAGTTTGGGAGGTCAAGGCTGCAGTGAGCTGTGATCACACCACTGCACTTCAGCCTGGGCAACAGAGTAAGACCCTATTTCAAAAAAAAAAAAATGGTGTGGCACAACTTCCTGAAAGGAAGGGATCAGAGGGTTCTCATAAAATTTGAGAAAGCTTCCTGGAGGAGTAAGGAGGACTTGCTCTTGCTAGAGGGGGGGAAATGACCTTTCAGATCCTTGGCCACCTGGGGACAGTGAAGTGGCATTAGGGACAGAGAAATAAACAGTAAAGGTACTAATAACCTTGAGGTTATCTCCCAAAATGGACCTCAAGGCTGATCTCTCAAAAAGGCCCTAGGTACCCCAAAAGACTAAAGCAGGTTTACTTGCAGGGCAGCCTCAGGGATGGAAAATATTATTAATGGCAAGACAAAGCTTAATGCAGCCAGTGACAAGACTCCCTTAAATTCACAATAGGTGATAGATTTAGTGAGTGGCTATGATGGGTGGTAGCTATTTGCTGAATAGTTTTGCTGAACACATTTCCTAAATATATTAAAAATATCTGGGAAAGTTACAATTAGGGTTAGGGCTGTGAGTAGTATTTATCAAAATATATGTGATTCTTCCCTATTATTGAGAAGGGAGGTTACAGAGCAGGAGGTCACAGGGTCCCCAGGAAAGGGAATTGAGGGGAGGTATCTGGAGAGGACTTTGATGCTTTGTTAACAGACACAAAGGCCCCTGAATCCTGCCCAGTTGGTGGAGGAACCTTAGCAAGACCTGTAGGTCTGAGTCACACTGTAGGCCCAGAGACCTAGGAGGAAAGAATGGCTTAAAGGGCCAGGCCTGGGGCCCTGATGCCCTGCACCACCCTGGGAAGCTGCTCCTCACATTCCACTGCTCCAGTTCCAGTCTTGGTTCAAAGGGCCCCAGGTAGAGCTCCGGCTGTGGCTTTGGGGAGTGCAAGGTGCCATAAGCCTTAGCAGCTTCCTGTGGGTGCATGGAATGCAGGAATGAAGGAGGCTTGGCAGCTTCCACCTATATTTCCAATGACATATCAGAAAGCCTGAGTGTATAGGCAGAAGCCTGCTGTAGGGGTGGAGCCCCTGAAGAGAAACTCTAGTAGGGCAATGTAGAGGGAAAATGCGGGGCTGGAGCCACCACACAGAGTACCCCCAGGGCACTACCTAGTGGAGTTGTGGGAAGGGGGCCACCACCCTCCAGACCCCAGAATGGTAGATCCACCAGCAGCTTGCACTCTTGCCTAGAAAAGATGCAGACACTCAACTCCAGCCTGTGAGAGCAGCTGCAGGGGCTGTACCATGCAAAGCTACAGGGGCAGAGCTTCCTAAGGTCTTGGGGGTCTACTCCTTGTACCCATGTGTCCTGGATGCAGGACATGGAGTCAAAAAAGATAATTTCCGAGCTTTAAGATTTAATAACTGCCCTGCTGGGTTTCAGACTTGCATGAAAATTACCCCTTTCTTTTGGCCAATATACCCCTTTAGAAATGGGAATGTTTACCCAGTGTCTGTACCACCATTGTATTTTGGAAGTAAATAATTTGTTTTGCTTTTATAGGCCAAAAAATGGAAGGTCATGAGTCTCAGATGAGACTTAGGGCTTTGGACTTGATGTTGGAATGAGTTAAGAATTTAATGGACTGTTGAGAAGAGATGATTGCACTTTGTAATGTGAGAAGGACATGAGATTTGGGGGGCTGGGGCAGAATGATGTGGTTTGAAAATTCGTCCCTCCAAATCTCATGTTGAAATGTAATCCTCAGTGTTGGATGTGGGGCCTGGTGAGAGATGATTGGATCATGGGGACAGATCCCTCAGGAATGCTTAGTGCCATCTTCCTGGCAATGAGTGAGCTCACCCAAGATCTGGTTGTTTAAAAAGTGTGTGATGCTGTGGCACCTCCCTCACCTTGCTCTTACTCTCATCATATGACATGCTGGGTCCCTGTCACCTTCTGCCGTGAGTAAGAGCTCCTTGAGCCCTCACCAGAAGCTGAGCATATGTCAGCACCATGCTTCTTGTACAGCCTACAGAAACATAAACCAATTAAGCCTCTTTTCTTTGTAAATTAACCAGTCTCAGTTATTCCTGTATAGTGATGCAAAGATGGCCTAGCACAAATGATATTTTGGAAGTGACACCAATTTTAGCTTTAGTATAGGTGTATAAATTTGGAGTCAATCTTATTGGAGATGGTCAAGTATTCATTGGCTCAGCCTAATCTTGGTTTGAGATCTGGCTAAAGTTAAAACTGCAATAGTAATAATAAGTTCCTTCAGACATTAATTTGCATGAGTCCATGAACCTGAGGGCTTTGGGCTGAAAGAAGAGAGGAAGCATGTAGAGGTAAAAAAAAAAAAAAAAAAAATGGTGAGGTGTGGTGGTGTGGAAGGCATGGGATGGCATTTGCCACTTTCTCCAACAACCTTTTCTCTTTGGGCACAGCTACTTAGACTGGGCTTTTGGGGAGAGGAGCTAGAGACATGAGCTGATGAAGCTAATGGGTGTGGCATTTTCAGAGAAAGATTGAAGGGAATGTAGCGTCTTTTATCAGCTTGTGGGTTTGGAATCTTTCGAGTACATTGGGAAATGGCACCAGTGCAGGGAAGGGTACGATTCTCTGGAGCACTGTATGCAGTATGCAGCATGCCACAGTGGCACGGGTGCTGGCACATGCTTCCTCCTGCCACTGATGGGCCAGCCCTTGGCCAGGTATACATGTAGGGTGCCTCTGGTCAGAAGAAAGGTGATTTTTAATATATTATTCAATACAGAGCAACATATTTATAAACAACTTGTTTAGGAGAAGTAAAAGCATTACATTTCTATCAAGCAAGGATAAATAGAATACTGCTGGTTATTAACGATTTGCAATGTGCAAAGTACCATGTGCCTTGTCTTTATATAGGTCTTCTCTTTAGTAAAAGTGAATGTGTCTTTGCAAGGAACTTTGGCAGTTTTTTATAAAACTATACATACTCTTACCATATAATCCAGTGATTGCACTACTTGGTATTTACCCAAAGGGGTTGAAAACTGAAGTCCACACAAAGACCAGTATGAGGATGTTAACAGCAGCTTTATTCATAATTTCCAAAACTTGAAAGCAACCAATATATCCTGCAGTAGGTGAATGGATTAATCAACTGTGGTTCATCCAGCCAATGGGACATTATTTAGCACTAAAAAGAAATGAGAGTCAGGCATAGTGGCTCAGCACTTTGGGAGGCTGAGGCAGGAGGATTGCTTGAGCCTGGGAGTTTGAGAGCAGCCTGGGCAACACCTGGGCAGCATAAATAAAATTTTAAAAAATTAGCTTAGCATGGTGGCACACACCTGTAATCCCACCTACTTGAGAGGCTAATGTGGGAGGATTACTTGAGCCCAAGAGGTCATGGCTACAGTGAGTAGTAATTGTGCCACTGCACTCTGGCCTGGGCAGCAGTGATACCCTGTCTAAATTTAAAAAAAGAAAAACAAAAACAAAGAGCTATCAAGCCATGAAAGGACATGGAGGAAACTTAAATGCATATTACTAAGTGAAAGAAGCCAACCTGAAAGGGCTACCTACTGTATGACATTCTAGAGAAGGCAGAACTATGGAGGCAATAAAAAGATCAGTGGCTGTCAAGGGTTAGGGGTGAAAGAGGGTTAAATAGACGGAGCACAGAGGAGTTTTGTTTAGAGCAGTGACACTACTCTGTATGGCACTATATTAGTAGATATATGCTGTTATAAATTTGTCCAAACACATAGAATGTATAACGTCAAGGTGAGCCCGAATGTGAACCATGGACTCTGGGTGATAATGGTGCGTCAGTGTGGATTGAACAGTTGGAACAAATGCGCCATCCTGGTGGGGATGCTGGTAATAGGGGAGGCTGTGCATCTGTGGGGGATGGGACATGTAAGAAGTCTCTTTCCTCCTCAATTTTGCTGTGAACATAAAACAGCTTTGAAAAATAGGCTTTTTTAAAAAAGCGAATGTGTTAAAAGATATAAAGCAGCGGTTCTCAAACTGATCCCTTGGAGCTCTAGATTTCTTCAGAGGTGGGGGGTGGGTTGGAGAAAGGGATGAGGGGAAAGAAAAGTGAGTAATCTTTTACCATGTTTAACTTGTCTGTGGTACTTCTGTCTTATATGTTGAACTTCTGATATATCATTATGAAAAGGGTGTATCTGCTTTCGAAAGTAAGAGCACTACTATTTTATGAGCTTTTGAAGGTTAAATTTTAGCCCAAATCACAGGGCTGTCATGTAGGTGGAACATGAATCTCTCTGTGTATGTGAATGTAGTACCCAAAGAAAGACAGTGGCTGTGTATCGTTCATGGGGATGAGGTTCTTTCTTCCAGGACTTGTTGTCGTTAATAATGTAAATGTAGCTTTCACTTTCCTAAAGGCACCTATAGTTATGATTTATATCTCTGACAACTGTGGCTCCAGATCTGGAGATGAGCACATACATGTTTCCCTTTATTAAGCCCCAAAACTTTGCTAAGGATGAAAGTGAAGGTCAGGGTTGGGGCAGAGCAGAGATGGACCAGCACAAGGGCCATCAATGGAAGAGACTGTTGAGATGAGACTGGAGGGAGGAGAAAGAATCACAGGCTTGAGGGTAGTTGGGGGTCCTACGATAGAGGCACCCAGGGCACCAAGAAGCTAGATTTGGGGACAAAAGCAATTTAATACAGATAAGAACCTCCATTTAAACCATAAGCCTCATCTGTATAATAAAATTCATCATGTTAAAGAATGCCAGTGTGGTTTTGTATAACAAGCACAGCAAGTCATGGTGGGTTGTGGTTCTGGTGCTGCTTCTGTTCTTGGCTTTGTGACCTTTGAGTCTGCTTCCTTATATGTAAAATGAAAGTGTTGAACTAAGCACTCGGTAAGCTTTCTTCTCTGTCGAACACACTGTGTTTCTGGGTAAGTGTGTTTTCATGAATATCTGTGGATATGAATATCTGTGGATATGCCTCTCCGTGCTCATTAGACATTTCTTTTTCAAAATATATGGCACTACTGTATGTAAAGGGTGTTTTTCAATAGAAAGTTCTATTTTTTTGAGCTTCAATAACACTTGGATGGAATCCTTTATTATGACAACTCATGTTGAAAAGGTGCTGGGTTAATGCATTTTCCTCATGTTTTAATTTGTACATGTCCAAACACTGACCTGTGTTAAGTACAGAATAAAATGGCATTAAATTTCTATTATTTATATGTTGCATTTCTTTTACAAATTTAAAGTTTAGGAAAGAAATAATTTTGCTAGAAATACTTTTGTAAGGAAATTAGCTCTAGTACACCTTACACATGAACACACACACACACACACACACACTCTTTTTTAGTTTTTCTTTTTCTTTTATGCTCCGGGATACATGGGTACAACGTGCAGGTTTGTTACATAGGTATATGTGTGCCATGGTTTGCTGCACCTATCAACCCGTCATCTAGGTTTTAAGCCCTGCATGCATTAGGTATTTGTCTTAATGCTCTCCCTCCCCTCGCCTCCGACCCCTGACAGGCCACAGTGTGTGTTGTTGCCCTCTCTCTGTCCATGTGTTCTTATTGTTCAGCTCCCACTTACGAGTGAGAACATGCAGTTTTTGGTTTTCTGCTCCTGTGTTAGTTTGCTGAGGATAATGGCTTCCAGCTTCATCCATGCCCCTGCAAGGGACATGATATCATTCCTTTTTATGGCTGCATAGTATTCTATGGTATATATGTACCACATTTTCTTTATCCAGTCCATCATTAATGGTCATTTGGGTTGGTTCTATGTCTTTGCTATTGTAAATTGTGCTGCAATAAACATACAACGCACACATTGTTTTTCTTGCATAAGTAAAAAGTAAGTTTGGAAAGATGTATACTAAACTTAATCTTGGCTAACTCTGAAGAATGGACTGTTGTAGGGGCTGGTAAACTTTCAGTTTTTACTTTATATACTTTTGTATTGTTTGTTAAAGTGGGCATATATTTTATAATTTCATGCATGTGGTATGTTATAGAATGAGACTTTATAATTATAAAGCACTTTATTGGATTTATAGGTACAATTGTCATTTGACATAAGTAAGTTAAGACCTAGAGTTAAATAGTGTCATTTGTTAGACCATATAGAGAAATGAATATCCCTTTCCTGATGGATTTTGAAGTTGATGGTGTTCTTCTTGGTATGTACTTTGACAGGATTCATGTGATAATTAATATAATCGAAGACTTTTATGCAGCTTCTTAAAGAGGCTGAGCCCAGAGATGACAAATAAGTTTCATCATATTTTATTGTAGCTGCCTAGAAGGATGTGCTGATAAGGATCTCGAGGTTATAACTATGTTCACTGGGCAAGAATACCGTGATCAGTAACTGGCCTGACATAGTTACTAGAGGATGAGGAAAACAGCTGATCATTTTCCATGTATTTGCCATCCCCGAAGCATAAACTTTTAGGTGGTAAGTTTCTTTATGAAGGTAGTATTTTCCTTTTTATCCAAATAAGTCCCTTAGGGACTCATTGTCTGTACTGTCTATCATATTTAATCAAATAGTATTTTGCACAGTTATTGAATAGTTTCATGATAAATCATGTTAAGATGGCAAGCACTGGGACCTTTTGTATCCCTCATAGGTGGTAGCAAGATGTTATACTTGAATGAACTACTCAAGAGTTAATGACTAATTAGGCCGGGTGTGGTGGCTCACGCCTGTAATACCAGCAATTTGGGAGGCCATGGTGGCTGATAGCCTGAGGTCAGGAGTTTCAGACCAGCCTGGCTAACATGGTGAAACCCTGTCTCCACTAAAAATACAAAAATTAGCTTGGCATGATGGTGCATGCGTGTAATCCCAGCTACTCAGGAGACTGAGGCAGGAGAATTGCTTGAACCCACGAGGCAGAGGTTGCAGTAAGCCAAAATTGCGCCACTGCACTCCAGCCTGGGCGACAAAGTGAGACCATTTCAAAAAAAATGATTGATTGATTGATTTTGGCAATGTGTGGTTGTAGCTAATAAGGATGACCCAATATGGTTGAGCATCAGTTAAAATAAATAATTTCATCCTTGTTTATCAAAACATTTACAAGTATTGGTGCTAACCTGAAAAAATATAGTATTGTGATTATAATTTTTTTCTGTGACCCCCTTCAGTCTTCTCAGTTCATGATACCAAGAAAGAATTAAATTGCTTAAATGTTGAAACAAGGAGTAGTTCAGTTTTTTACATTTTTGTTCTAAGAGGGCACCAATGTTGCATATATCCTGGATGTGGAGAATTTAAACACATTGTTGATAGAATTTCTTTTCATAAGAACTAGTTGTTGGAAAAGGAAAAATGCAGAAAATCAGTCCCTCCACAACCCCCTCCCCCACATTTTTTTTTCTTTTTTTGGTTTAGTAGTTGTGGAAAGAGAAAAGTGCTTAATCAGCATAGTGTGAAGCTGCCAGCATATTGAGTCCCCAATTATTTCAGACTGAATTTTTAAAAATCAAGCATTTGTTTGACATCCTGTTTGCAACCATATGAACAAGATATATATTCATCCATTCATTTGTTTAACAACATCTATTAGATGTCAAGCACTGTTTAGGCTCTGGGAGTAGAGTGCTAGACAGGAGATAGGGTCCCTGCCCCATGTTCATTATGGATGAGAAAAATTAGATCTCTACAAAATGTCTTGCCCAAAGTGGTAGAACTGGGGCTTGAACTAAGTATCCACATTTTAAATTCAGTGCTCTATTCTTTGTATCACACTGCCTCACATAATTCTAAAGGACCCTTATTGAATATCAGCAAAAATGTTCTATCTGCCTTGGTTGATTGATTGATTGATTGATTGACTGATTGCTCCTTCTTTGGTGGTAGTCTTTTCCTTGCCATGTGCTCTTTTCCTTGCCATATTGAATGAAGGACATATATACTATCTGTCAGGATCACTTACATTCTTTTCTGATCTTAGGACAAATATTTATTTTTCTGAATAGCAACCTAGGATCATGTCATTAAAAATAGTACCTGAGTAAAGTAATTGGAGCAGTATTTTTCAAACTCTTAAGTTTTAATTTGGTAAAATGAAACCAGTAAAAATAAAAATAAATCTCACAGTGCATCATGAGTAGTAAGGTAAATATTGTTAGATTAAACTGTAATTCATGAATATATGTGATATGGTTTGGCTGTGTCCCCACCCAAATTTCATCTTGAATTGTGACTCCCACAATTTCCACATGTCGTGGGAGTAACCCAGTGGGAGGTGATTAAATTATGGGGGAGGGTCTTTCCTGCACTATTCTCTTGATAGTGAATGAGTCTCATGAGATCTGATGGTTTTAAAAATGAGAGTTCCCCTGCACAAGCTCTCTCTTGCCTGCCGCCATTCATGTAAGACATGACTTGCTCCTCCTCGCTTTCTACCATGATTGTGAGGCCTCTCCAGCAATGTGGAACTGTAAGTCCATTAAACCTCTCTTTCTTCCCAGTCTTATCTATCATAGTTATGATATGTCTTTATCAGCAGCATGAAAGAGGACTAATACAATATGTTTGAACTTGGTTGCAACATGAAATGTTTTTCTTAGTGTTGGTTTGGTAAAAACATTTGAAACATATTGGTTTAAAGGGCATCCAATAAGACATCATTTGTGAAAAAAACAGGAGTAAATGATTGTCCTTAGTTATTATTTGATTGTATGTGTGTGCCTCATGCATGGTGGGTGTTGTTTACCAAAAGGATTCAAAGCAGTAAAGTAGAATTAGTGTGAGGAAAGTACTAGGAGAAGCTGTTTGGCATCTGAATATATGCCTGAATGGATCTTTTTTCATTAAGCACATACATGTTGCAGTTATTGGTTTCCCTGTGTCCTGCACTTTTGCTTATTGTGGTTTCCTGTATTGACTGGATTCATTGTTTTCTGAAATTTATTGTAATTTAATTGTGTGATATATAGAAAACTTAGAGAAAGTAAGTAATTGAGGTGATTTCCTAGACATTATCTGATAGTCTGTAGGTGTCTAGATTTTAAGTTGTTACATATTACAAACTGTTAAAGCTGATTTAGAGTTGTTACATATCATATACTGACTTATTTTAAAGCTGATTTAAGATTTTATTTTTATATTTAATTTATAAATGTTTGTCAGCAGATTTTGCCTGAAGATATTATTGGTAATAAAAGAGTAACAGATACAGTTCCCTAAGGTTTTTGGCTTTGTTTTGTTTTTGAGACAGGGTCTTGCTTTGTCACCTAGGTTGGAGTGTGGTGGCACAATTGTAGTTTACTAAAGCCTGAAACTCACAGACTCAAGTGATCCTGCCACCTCAGCCTCTTGAGTAGCTAGGACAACAGGCATGTGCCACCACACCTGATTTACTTAAAAAAATTTTTTTTTTTGTAGAAACAGGGTCTCACTATGTTTCCCAGGTTGGTCTCAAACTCCTGGCCTCAAGTGATCCTCCTGCCTTGGCCTCCCAAAGTGCTGGGATTATAGACATGAGCCACTGCACCTGACACAGAGATGTGTATAAATATCATGTGCTTATTCTTTGCAAGGCAGGAATAAGATATTTATTCCCTAGAATAAGCCTATAATGTAATAATAGAGACATAAACATAGAGAAGAGACAGCCTTAAAAGAGTGTAGAAGAATCTTTCTCTCCTCAGACAGAAGAAAAGAGAATAACATATGAGAGATAAAAATGCCCTGAGAAGGGATTTGGGCAGGAAAGCCAAGCAAGCCCTGGTTGCTGGTATCAAAGACCTTCTGGCAGCATTGTGTTATGGACATATTTCACTTAGTTGAGTTCAGCAGTCGATTTCAAGGGGAAATAAAAGAACAATAATTAGCACAGGAGGTTGCCCCTAGCATGTCACACAGTGGGTGTATTGTCCTGGAATGAGTACGTTCTGGGCAATGTGAATCTCTTGTTCCCTTAGGTGGTCTCAATTTCCCTCAAAACTCACCAGACACATAAATATTTTGAGTTAAACTCAGCCGGCACCCTTACTTGCTTTCATGAAAAATACCTACTCTCCTACTTCATTCAAAAAGCCGAGGCTCTAAATTGTGAATGGCTTCCCTCCCATTCACCCTTTCCCCCTTCTGACATTTTTCGCATCTGCACCTTTCCTCCCCTCCACTTCTCCAGCTTCAAAGGATCTTAGTCCAGACCTGTCTTGTGCCCTGTTGGACCCTGCTTCCTCAATTTATCCTCTCGCTCATGATCAGAAGCTACGCAGCACGAAGGATAAAAAGTTTGACTTTGGAGCCACCTTCTAAGTATGTCACACAGTTATCAAACCTCCATGTGTCTCAGTTTTTTATTTGAAAAATGGGACTAGTAATAGAGTGACATAATTAGGCTTTGTGTCCCCACCCAAATCTCATCTTGAAATTGTAATCCCCATAATCCCTACATGTCTAGGGAGAGACCTGGTGGGAGGCAATTAGATCATGGGGCCAGTTTTCCCCATGCTGTTCTCATGACAGTGAGTGAGTTCTCATAAGATCTGATGGTTTTATAAGAGGCTCTTTCCCCTTCACTCCTCACTCTTCTCCTGCTTCCACGTGAGAAGGTCCAAGCTTGCTTCCTGTTTGCTTTCCACCATGATTGTAAGTTTCCTGATGCCTCCCTAGCCATGCAGAACTGTGAGTCAATTAAATCTCTTTCCTTTATAAATTACCCATCTGAGGTATTTCTTTATAGAAAAGTGAAAACTGACTAACACAGTTAATTGATACCAAGGTAGTGGGGTACTGCTATAAAGATACTTAAAAATGAGGAAGCAACTTTGGAACTGGGTAACAGGCAGAGGTTGGAACAGACTGGAGGGCCCAGAAGAGGACAGGAAGTTGTGGGAAAGTTTGGAACTTTCTAGAGACTTGTTGAATGGTTTTGACCAAAATGCAGATAATGATGTGGACAATGAAGTACAGGCTGAGGTGGTCTCAGATGAAGCTAAGGAAAGTCTTGGGAACTGGAGCAAAGGTCATATTTGCTATGCTTTAGCAAAGAGACTGGTGGCATTTTGCCCCTGCCCTAGAGATCTGTGCAACTTTGAACTTGAGAGAGATTATTTAGGGTAACTGGCAAAAGAAATTTCTAAGCAGCAAAGCATTCAAGAGGTGACCTGGTTGATTTTGAAAGCATTCAATCTTATGCATTCACAAAGAGATGGTTTGAAATTGGAATTTGGATTTAAAAGGGAAGCAGAGCATAAAAGTTTGGAAAATATGCATCCCGACCTTGTAGTAGAAAAGAGAAACCTATTTTCTTAAGGAGGAATTCAAGCCAGCTGCATAAATTTGCATGAGTAATGAGGAACCACATATTAATAGCCAAGCTGATGGGGAAAACATTTCAGGGCATGTTAGAGACCTTCTTGGCAGCCCCTCCCATAACAGACCTGGAGGCCTAGTAGGAAAAAATGGTTTCATGGGCCTGGCTTACAGCTCTGATGCTGCTCTGTGTAGCCTCAGGACTTGGCACCCTGTGTCCCAGCCATAGCTAAAAGGGGAAAACGTACAGCTCAAGCCATTGCTTCAGAGACTGCAAGCTGTAAGCCTTGGAGGCTTCCATATAGTGTTGGGTCTGAGGGTGCACAGAAGTCAAGAATCAAGGTTTTGGAACCTCTGCCTAGATTTCAAAGGATGTATGGAAATGCCTGAATGTCCAGGCAGAAGTCTCCTGCAGGGATGGAGCTCTCATGGAGACCCTCTGCTAGCGTAGTACAGGAGGAAATTATGGGGTTGGAGCCCCCACACAGAGTCCCCACTGGGGCACTGCCTAATGGAACTGTGAGAAGAGGGCCACTGTCCTCCAGATCCCAGAATGCTAGATCCACTGACAGCTTCCACTGTGTACCTGGAAAAGCCACCAACACTCAATGCCAGCCCATGAAAGCAGCCAAGAGGGAGGCTGTACCCTGCAAAGCCGCAGGGGCAGAGCTGCCCAAGACCGTGGGAGCCCACTTCTTGCATCAGCATACCCTGATGTGAGACATGGAATAAAAGGAGATTATGTTGGAGCTTTAAGATTTGATGACTGTCCCCTTGGATTTTGGACTTGCATGGAGCCTGTAACCCTTTTGTTTTGACCAATTTCTCCCATTTGGAATGGGAGCATTTATCTAATGCTTGTACCCTCATTGTATCTGGGAAGTAGCTAACTTGGTTTTGATTTTACAGGCTCTTAGGAGGAAGGGAGTTGCCTTGTCTCAGAAGAGACTTTGGACTTGGACTTTTGAGTTAATGCTGAAATGAGAAGGCTTTGGGGAACTGTTGGGAAGGGCTGATTGGTTTTGAAATGTGAGGACATGAGATTTGGGGGTGTCAGGGGCAGAATGATATGGTTATACTTTGTGTTCCACCCAAATCTCATCTTGAATTGTAATCTCCATAATCCTCACAATCCCCACGCGTTGAGGGAGAGACCTGGTGTGGGGTGATTGGATCATGGGGGTGGTTTTCCCCATGCTGTTCTTGTGATCGTGAGTGAGTTCCCATGATATCTGATGGTTTTATAAGGGAATTTTCCCTTCTCTTGCTCTCATTTTCTCATGCCACATAAGCCATGCCTCTTCCCCTTCTGCCATGATTGTAAGTTTCCTGAGGCCTCCCAGCCATGCGGAACTGTGAGTCAGTTAAACATCTTTACTTTAAAAATTACCCCATCTTGGGCAGATTTTTATAGCAATGTGAGAATGAACTAATAGATAGAGCTTACCTTATAATGTTGAGAGGATGCCATGAGTTAAGGTAGGTAAAGAGTTGGAATAATGGTCCATTCCAAGATGGCCAAATAGGAACAGCTGCAGTCTGCAGCTCCCAGTGTGATCGATGCAGAAGACAGGTGATTTCTGCATTTCCAACCGAGGTACCTGGTTCATCTCATTGGGACTGGTTGGACAGTGGGTGCAGCCCATGGAGGGCAAGCTGAAGCAGGGCAGGGTGTTGCCTCACCCGGGAAGTGCAAGGGGTTGGGGGATTTGCCTTTCCTAGCCAAGGGAAGCTGTGACAGACTGTACCTGGAAAATCAGGACATTGCCACCCAAATACTGTGCTTTTCCAATGGTCTTAGCAAATGGCACACCAGGAGATTATATTCCTGCTCCTGGCTCAGCGGGTCCCATGCCCACAGAGCCTTGCTCACTGCTAGCGCAGCAGTCTGAGATCGAACTGTGAGGTGGCAGCCTGGCTGGGGGAGGGGTGTCCGCTATTGCTGAGGCTTGAGTAGGTAAACAAAGTGTCCAGGAAGCTAGAACTGGGTGGAGCCCACCCACAGCTCAATGAGGCCTGCCTGCCTGCCTCTGTAGACTCCACCTTTGGGGGCAGGGCATAGCTGAGCAAAAGGCAGCAGAAACATCTGCAGACTTAAACGTCCCTGTCTGACAGCTCTGAAGAGAGCAGTGGTTCTCCCAGCACAGTGTTTGAGCTTTGAGAACAGACACACTGCCTCCTCAAGTGGGTCCCTGACCCCCGTGTAGCCTAACTGGGATATATCTCCCAGTAGGGGCCAACTAACACCTCATTTAGCCAGGTGCCCCTCTGAGACGAAGCTTCCAGAGGAAGGACCAGCCAGCAATATTTGCTCTTCTGCAGCCTCTGCTGGTGACACCCAGGCAAACAGGGTCTGGAGTAGACCTCCAGCAAACTCCAGCAGAACTGCAGCTGAGAGACCTGACTGTTAGAAGGAAAACTAACAAACAGAAAGGAATAGCATCAACATTAACAAAAAGGACATCCACACCAAAACCCCATCTGTAGGTCACCATCATCAAAGGCCAAAGGTAGATAAAACCACAAAGATGGGGATAAACCAGAGCAGAAAAGCTGAAAATTCTAAAAACCAGATCACCTTTTCTCCTCCAAAGGATCACAGCTCCTTGCCAGCAACAGAACAAAGCTGGACGGAGAATGACTTTGACAAGTTGACAGAAGTAGGCTTCAGAAGATCGGCAATATCAAACTTCTCCGAGCTAAAGGAGGATGTTCGAACCCATTGCAAGGAAGCCAGAAACCTTGAAAAAAGATTAGATGAATGGCTCACTAGAACAAACAGTGTAGAGAAGAACTTAAATGACCTGATGGAGCTGAAAACCATGGCACAAGAACTATGTGACGCACGCACAAGCTTCAGTAGCCAATTCAATCAAGTGGAAGAAAGGGTATCAGTGATTGAAGATCAAATGAATGAAGTGAGAAGAGAAGTTTAGAGAAAAAAGAGTAAAAAGAAATGAACAAAGCCTCCAAGAAATATGGGACTATGTGAAAAGACCAAATCTACGTTTGATTGGTGTACCTGAAAGTGATGGGGAGAATGGAACCAAGCTGGAAAACACTCTTCAGGATATTATCCAAGAGAACTTCCTCAACCTAGCAAGGCAGGCCAACATTCAAATTCAGGAAATACAGAGAACACCACAAAGATACTCCTTGAGAAGAGCAACCCCAAGACACATAACTGTCAGATTCATCAAGGTTGAAATGAAGGAAAAAATGTTAAGGGCAGCCAGAGAGAAAGGTCGGGTTACCCACAAAGGGAAGCCCATCAGACAAACAGTGGATCTCTCGCCAGAAACTCTACAAGCCAGAAGAGAGCGGGGGCCAATATTCAACATTCTCAAAGAAAAGAATTTTCAATCCAGAATTTCATATCCAGCCAAACTAAGTTTCTTCATAAGTGAAGGAGAAATAAAATCCTTTACAGACAAGCAAATGCTGAGAGATTTTTGTCACCACCAGGCCTGCCTTACGAGAGCTCCTGAAGGAAGCACTAAACATGGAAAGGAACAACCAGTACCAGCCACTGCAAAAACATGCCCAACTGTAAAGACCATCGATACTAGGAAGAAACTGCATCAATTAACAGGCAAAACAACCAGCTAACATCATAATGACAGGATCAAATTCACACATAACAATATTAACCTTAAATGTAAATGGGCTAAATTCCCCAATTAAAAGACACAGACGGGCAAATTGGATAAAGAGTCAAGACCCATCAGACTGCTGTATTCAGGAGACCCATCTCACATGCAGAGACACACATAGGCTCAAAATAAAGGAATGGAGGAAGATCTGCCAAGCAAATGGAAAGCAAAAAAAAAAAAAAAAAAAAAAAGCAGGGGTTGCAATCCTAGTCTCTGATAAAACAGACTTTAAACCAACAAAGATCAAAAGAGACAAAGAAGGCCATTACATAATGGTAAAGGGATCAATTCAACAAGAAGAGCTAACTATCCTAAATATAGATATGCATCCAATACAGGAGCACCCAGATTCATAAAACAATCCTTAGAGACCTAAAAAGAGACTTAGACTCCCACACAATAATGATGGGAGACTTTAACACCCCACTGTCAATATTAGACAGATCGAGACAGAAGGTTAACAAGGATATCCAGGACTTGGACTCAGCTCTGCACCAAGCGGACCTAATAGACATCTACAGAACTCTCCACCACAGATCAACAGAATATACATTCTTCTCAGCACCACATTGCACTTATTCCAAAGTTGACCACAATAGTTGGAAGTAAAACACTCCTCAGCAAATGTAAAAGGACAGAAATCACAACAAACTGTCTCTCAGACCACAGTGCAATCAAATTAGAACTCAGGATTAAGAAACTCACTCAAAACCACACCACTACGTGGAAACTGAACAACCTGCTCCTGAATGACTACTGGGTGAATAACGAAACGGAAGCAGAAATAAAGATATTCTTTGAAACCAATGAGAACAAAGACACAATGTACCAGAATCTCCGGGACACATTTAAAGCAGTGTGTAGAGGGAAATTTATAGCACTAAATGCCCACAAGACAAAGCAGGAAAGATCTAAAATTGACACCCTAACGTCACAATTAAAAGAATTAGAGAAGCAAGAGCAAACAAATTCAAAAGCTAGCAGAAGGCAAGAAATAACTAAGATCAGAGCAGAACTTAAGGAGATAGAGACACAAAAAACCCTTCAAAAAATCAATGAATCCAGGAGCTGGTTTTTGAAAAGATCGACAAAATTGATAGACCACTAGCAAGGCTAATAAAGAAGAAAAGAGAGAAGAATCAAATAGACACAATAAAAAATGATAAAGGGGATATCACCACCAATCCCACAGAAATACAAACTTCTATCAGAGAATACTATAACCACCTCTACACAAATAAACTAGAAAACCTAGAAGAAATGGATAAATTCCTGGACACATACACCCTGCCAAGGCTAAACCAGGAAGAAGTTGAATCCCTGAATAGACCAATAACAGGCCCTGAAATTGAGGCAATAATTAATAGCCTACCAACCAAAAAAAGTCCAGGACCAGACGGATTCACAGCCAAATTCTACCAGAGGTACAAAGAGGAGCTGGTACCATTCCTTCTGAAACAATTCCAATCAATAGAAAAAGAGGGAATCTTCCCTAACTCATTTTATGAGGCCAGCATCATCCTGATACCAAAGCCTAGCAGAGACACAACAAAAAAGAGAGAATTTTAGACCAATATCCCTGATGAACATCGATGCGAAAATCCTCAATAAAATACTGGCAAACCAAATCCAGCAGCACATCAAAAAGCTTATCCACCAAGATCAAATTGGTTTCATCCCTGGGATGCAAGGTTGATTCAACATATGCAAATCGATAAATGTAATCCATCACATAAACAGAACCAAAGACAAAAACCACATGATTATCTCAATAGATGCAGAAAAGGCCTTTGACAAAATTCAACAGCCCTTCATGCTAAAAACTCTCAGTAAACTAGGTATTGATGGGACATATCTCAAAATAATAAGAGCTATTTATGACAAACCCACAGCCAATATCATACTGAATGGGCAAAAACTGGAAGCATTCCCTTTGAATACTGGCACAAGACAGGGATGCCCTCTCTCACCACTTCAATTCAACATAGTGTTGGAAGTTCTGGCCAGGGCAATCAGGCAAGAGAAAGAAATAAAGGGTATTCAATTAGGAAGAGAGGAAGTCAAATTGTCCCTGTTTGCAGATGATATGATTGTATATTTAGAAAACCCCATTGTCTCAGCCCCAGATCTCCTTCAGCTGATAAGCAACTTCAGCAAAAAAAAGTCTTAGGATACAAAATCAATGTGCAAAAATCACAAGCATTCCTATACACCAATAACAGACAAACAGAGAGCCAAATCATGAGTGAACTCCCATTCACAATTGCTAGAAAAATAATAAAATACCTGGGAATCCAACTTACAAGGGATGTGAAGGACCTCTTCAAGGAGAACTATAAACCACTGCTCAACAAAATAAAAGAGAGCACAAACAAATGGAAGAACATTCCATGCTCATGGGTAGGAAGAATCAATATCATGAAAATGGCCATACTGCCCAAGGTAATTTATAGATTCAATGCCATCTGCATCAAGCTACCAATGACTTTCTTCACAGAATTGGAAAAAAACCACTTTAAAGTTCATATGGAACCAAAAAAGAGCTTGCATTGCCAAGACAATCCTAAGCAAAAAGAACAAAGCTGGAGGCATCACACTACCTGACTTCAAACTATACTACAAGGCTACAGTAACCAAAACAGCATGGTACTGGTACCAAAACAGATATATAAACCAGTGGAACAGAACAGAGGCCTCAGAAATAACAGCACACATCTACAACCATCTGGTCTTTGACAAACCTGACAAAAACAAGAAATGGGGAAAGGATTCCCTATTTAATAAATGGTGCTGGGAAAACTGGCTAGCCATATGGAGAAAGCTGAAACTGGATCCCTTCCTTTCACCTTATGCAAAAATTAATTCAAGGTGGATTAAAGACTTCAATGTTAGACCTAAAACCGTAAAAACCCTAGAAGAAAACTTAGGCATTACCATTCAGGACATAGGATGGGCAAGGACTTCATGACTAAAACACCAAAAGCAATGGCAACAAAAGCCAAAATAGACAAATGGGATCTAATTAAATGAAAGAGGTTCTGCACAGCAAAAGAAACTACCATCAGATTGAACAGGCAACCTACAGAATGGGAGAAAATTTTTGCAATCTACCCATCTGACAAAGAGCTAACATCCAGAATCTACAAAGAACTCAAATTTACAAGAAAAAAACAACCCCATCAAAAAGTGGGCAAAGGATATGAACAGACACTTCTCGAAAGAAGACATTTATGCAGCCAACAGACACATGAAAAAATGCTCATCATCACCGGTCATCAGAGAAATGCAAATCAAAACCACAATGAGATACCATCTCACACCAGTTAGAATGGCGATCATTAAAAAGTCAGGAACAGGTGCTGGAGAGGATGTGGGGAAATAGGAATGCTTTTATGCCATTGTTGGGAGTGTAAACTAGTTCAACCATTGTGGAAGGCAGTGTGGCAATTCCTCAAGGATCTAGAACTAGAACTACCATTTGACCCAGTGATCCCATTACTGGGTATATACCCAAAGGATTATAAATCATGCTACTATGAAGACACATGCAAATGTTGTATGTTTATTGCAGGACTATTCACAATAGCAAAGACTTGGAACCAAGCCAAATGTCCAACAATGATAGATTGGATTAAGAAAATGTGGTACATATACACCATGGAATACTATGCAGCCATAAAAAAGGATGAGTTCATGTCCTTTTTAGGGACATGGGTGAAGCTGGAAACCATCATTCTGAGCAAATTATCACAGGGACAAAAAACCAAACACCGCATGTTCTCATAGGTGGGAATTGAACAATGAGAACACTTGGACACAGGGTGGGGAACATCATACACCGGGTCCTGGTGTGGGGTGGGGGCATGGGGGAGGGATAGCATTAGGAGAAATACCTAATGTAAATGATGAGTTAATAGGTGCAGCAAACCAACATGGCACATGTATACATAGGTAACAAACCTGCATGTTGTGCACATGTACCCTAGAACAGTATATATATATATAAAAAGTTGGAATAGTATCTGCCACAAGCTCTCAATAAACATTAGCTTTTACTATTCCTATTACTATGGCTACTACTACTGTTAACTTGCTACTCCCCATTGATCTTCACCCCTCAGCTCATATGTCTGCAAAACATTTCCTGTTCTGGAAAAGAATAAAGCCGAACTGTCTCTTGACCACAGATCCTTTTCTGACTACTATATTCTCTCTTTTTCCCACCTAAGGATTTCAAAGATTATTCAAGGTTGGCTATCTTTACTTCTTCATCTCCTATTAGTTGTTTTTTTGTTTTGTTTTGTTTTGTTTTTGTTTTTGTTTTTGAGAGAGTCTCAGTCTGTCACCTGAGCTGGAGTGCAGTGGTCTGATCTCAGCTCACTGCAACCTCCACCTCCCAGGTTCAAGCAATTCTCCTGTCTCAGCCTCCCAAGTAGCTGGGATTACAGGCATGTGCCACCACACACATTTTTTTGTATTTTTAGTGGAGACAGGTTTTGCCATGTTGGCCAGACTGGTCTCGAACTCCTGGCCTCAAGTGATCTGACTGCCTTGGCCTCCCAAAGTGCTGGGATTACAGGTGTGAGCCACTGTGCCTGGCTACCTCCTAGTAGCTTTTATTTTTTTTTAGACATTGTTTTCTTTATTTTTATATTTATTTATTTTTTGAGACTGAGTCTCCCTCTGTCACCCAGGCTAGAGTGTAGTGGTGTGATCTTGGCTCACCACAACCTCTGCCTCTCAGGTTCAAATGATTTGCCTGCCTCAGCCTCCTGAGTAGCTGGGATTACAAGCATGTGCCACCATGCCCAGCTAATTTTTGTTTTTTTAATAGAGCCAGGATTTCACTATGTTGCCCAGGCTAGTCTTGAACTCCCGGGTTTAAGCAATCCACCCGCCTCAGCCTCCCAAAGTGCTGGGATTACAGGTGTGAGCCACCGTGCCTGGCCTAGACCTTGTTTTAAGTAAGATATTAACTAGCTAAAACATTACTAAAATATTTTCTATTTTGAGTACTTTGATTATGTATTTAGTACTTACCATGAACTTTGAAGTTCCCTGTAGGTCCCTCCCTAAGCCCTTCCTTCTTTTTTTCTCATTAAATGTTATCACTGTGCAGTATTTTTATATTAATCATTTTCTAACCTTGTTCATCATTTTCCCTGACATTTGTATATGTTTAGTTTTGCTTGTTGTTGAATGTTGTACATGGAATTATATGATATAAATTATCTGGAGGCTTGCCTTTTGAACCTAACTATAATTTCATCCATTTTTATTGGCATAAGGATGCCATTATGTGCCACAATTTATTAATTTTCTTGTTGATAGACCTTTTGGCCTTTTGCTACTACAAAGAGATTTGCTGTGAACATTCTTGCACATATATCTTGGTGTACATATGCATAAATGTGTCTAGGATTTATACCCAGGAATGGAATTTCTGTAGCATTTAGTATATACCCCTTTGTATTCACTGACTATTACAAATTATTGATCGAAGTGGTTGTGCTATTTAATACCCCTATCAGAAGTGTAAATATCTCCTTGTCAACCTTTTCATTTTTGGGGTGTAAAATGGCATGTGATATTTTATTTGATTTTATTTTTGAGACACAGTCTCACTCTGTCACCCAGGCTGGAGTGAAGTGGCACAATCTTGGCTCACTGCAACCTCCACCTCCCAGGTTCAAGCAATTCTCGTGTCTCAGCCTCTTGAGTAGCTGGGATTACAAGCGTGTGCCAACATGCCCAGCTAATTTTTGTATTTTTTTGTAGAGATGGGGTTTTGCCATGTTGGCCAGACTGGTTTCAAACTTTGGGCCTCTAATGATCCACCCACTTCTGCCTCCCAAAGTGTTGAGATTACAGGTGTGAGCCACTGCATCTGACCAGCATGTGATATTTTAAAATTTCATGATCTGATGACTAATGAAGTCAACCATCTTTTCATTTGTTTCTGAGCCATTTCTGTTTATTCTTCAGTAAAACACCTGTTTATATGCCTTGCCCATTTTTCTTTTGGATTGTCTCTTCCTTGTTTATTTGTAATCACTTTTTATAATTCTGGAATAGCAAACCTATCTCCCAAATTTGTGGCTTGTGTTTTTACTCTATGTCTTTCCCCTATCCCTGAGCTACTTCTGATATTTATTTTCTATATCACTGGCTCTCAGCAATTTTTATGATGTGTCTTGGCGTGGTTTTCTTTTCTTTTTGTAAAAAACAACTTACTGAGATATAGTTCACATATCATACAATTCACCCATTTAAAATGGCTTTTAGTATATTCACAGAGTTGTGCATTTTCCACCATAATCAAGTTTATGACTTTTTCATTTAGTCATCATCCCCACTCCTTTCATCACTTTTAGCCCTAGGCAGTCACTAGTCTACTTTCTGTCTATCTAGATTTGGCTACTCTGGGCACTTCATATAAATGGGATCATATAATATGTGGTTCTTTGTGATTGATTTCTTCACACAGTATAATGTTTTCAAAGGCCACCCATGTTGTAGCATGTATCAGTACTTCATTTATTTTTATTTCCAAATATATTTCTTTGTATGGACGTGTCATTTTATTTATCCATTCATTGAAAAAAAACTATTCTTTCCCCATTGAATTGTCTTGGCATCCTTGTCAGAAATCTACTGGGTACAGACATATGGGTTTACTTATGGGTGCTTGATTCTATTCATTGATCTATAGCTAGCCTTAATGCCAGTACCTCATTGTCTTGATTACTGTAGCTTCGTAGTAAGTTTTGAAATTAGGAGGGTGGCCCCTTAACTTTGTTCTACTCTTTCAAGATTTTTTGGTAATTCTGGTTCCCTTGAATTTTCATATGAATTTTAGGAACAGCTTGTCAGTTTCTACAATGAAATTAACCAAAATCTTGATAGGGCAACCTTATGTAGTGAAGAAGCCTCACAAGTTCAAACAAACAAACAATAAGTAGATAAGTTTCAGTCGTATTACCGTCTTAACACATGTAGCTTTCTTTTTTGTGCTTTGGGGTTTATTAAGATTCATAGATCTGCGGGCTTATCAGTTTCATCGGATGTGTAGCATTTTCAGCCATTATTTTGTCAAATGCTATTACTATCCTCCATCTGAGACTCCAACTACTATGTGTTAGACAACTTGATATTGTTCCCACAGATCTCAGAGACTTTGCTCATTTTTTTCAATTATTTTTCTCTTTGCATAGGTGGGAGTTAGTTCATTTTAGTATTACCATTTATTGGTGACAAGCACTAACTTTTCTTACATTCTAAGTGGGGAAATTGTAGCCTGAACAATGAATCAAAGCAGTACTAAGTCTCAAGAGTACTGTGCTTTTCATTGCAGAACCTTACTGTGTACATTTCTATGTACAATAGCACAACATCAAAAGCAGTAGTTTGGGTTTGGGTTTTTTGTGAAAGTGACTATTTTATAAACAAAGACAGTAAATATCTAAGAAAATATAGAAATAAAAAACATTATAGTTCATAATGTTGATATGCATTGTATTCCTTGAAAGAAATGAAACTGTCACCATCATGATCATTTTTCTTTAAAATATCTTCTAAAACTGCTTTGTTTTTGTTTTTTTTAGAAATGGAGTCTTGCTCTGTCACTCAGGCTCGAGTGCAGTGGCACAATCATATGATAGCTCACTGCAGTCTCGAACTTCTGGGCAAAAGCAATCCTCCCATCTCAGCCTCCTAAGTAGCTGGGACTACAGGTGCACACTGTCACACCCAGCTAATTTTTTTGTTTTTTTTTTTTTTTTTTGGTAGAGATGGGGCTTCGCCGTGTTGCCCAGGCTGGTCTGGAATTCCTGGGCTCAAGTTATTGTCCCACCTTGGCCTCCCAAAATATTGGGATTACAGATGTGAGCCACTGTCCCTGGCCTAAAACTGCATTCTGATATGACTTGTCACATGGCTTCTCATCTTTTTAAAACTTCTCTTTTAGGTAGTGATTAGCTCTGTTTTAGAGAGTTGTCTGTCATGGTGTCTTTCTGTTTAAATGGTTCAGTGGTCCTCTGGTCACAGCATAAAATTCAGTCTCAAAAATCAGTGTTGTATCAGGTGGAATCTTGCCTTTACACGTATACTTAATTAAAGCACTAAAATATCACATGCTTTTAGAGACATGCAGGCGTGCTCTGTGACAAGAGGCAAGCAGACTGTGCAAAGGAAAGATTTAAGATACTACCTTTAGTTTTCCTTTCCATGTGCAAATGAAGGTGGTATAATCACTTTCTGCCTCTCTCCAGGGCATATAATTCATCACAGCAATGTCTGGTCCTTTTGTGATTTGCCCAATACCAAGAACAAACCATTAGGGGATGGCCTTCATTTTATGCCAGAGTATTTCAAACCTGTTTAGTCAAATAGTGTCATAATGGGCATTTAGCAGGTCTCCCTTCTTGCTTGTCTTAGAGCAGTTTTCTGGAAGTTGCACAACTTCTGTTCTGTAGTTTCACTTTTTCCATTCTTTCCTCTTTCTTTTGTCCCTGAGTAGTGAAGAAGCCTCACAAGTTAAAACAAACAAAACAAAAAGCTATTCTGAATAAGAAACACATGTTCCTAGAGTTGGCCCCTAGATGTCTACCACGCTCTTTCCAGCATGTCACTTGCACCCGGTAGCAGCCCCAGGACTGGAGTCCTGTCACGCGGCAGGAATTGTCCTATGTCACAAAGTGCTGAGGGTGTGGAGTTGTGTAGTGGGTCCCCTTTTCTGGGCAGGCTCGGCTGTGGAATTTTTGCCCGTTTGGTGTGGAGCATGTGCCCCTTTGGTACTGGGCATGTGGGCTGGCTGTCCTCAGTCACTAAGACTGAAGCATTGCACGCTTGCACCACTTCTCTGCACAAAGTCTGTGTATTTCACAGCTGATTTCCTCAGGATTTTGTTATAAGGCTTGTGTTTCCTAAAATGAAACTGGCAAAGATGAAATAGCCTAAATGGACTGTTCTTAGAGTCAGAGGAAGTGGTTGTCATTTCTGGGCATAAAAGACTTCTCCTCAGGCCCCTAAGCATTAGTGAGCATTGGAAGGAGTCATTCTGGAGGCAGAGCATAAAAGTCGGCTTGTAGCTGCCCTCTGGGTCCACCTGGGGTGTCCTTGAAGCACTTTCTTGGGGTTGGAGTCCTGCATTGAGGGTTTCCAGGCTAAGCCACACGTAATCAGATGGCCATCCAGGCACAATAAAACCCAGAAATGCCCCCGCTCCTCCACCTCCTTAAAGAAGTTTCTCACCAGCCCACTCCAGTGATCCCTGAACTGCATTTCTTTGCCCCACCAGGTGGCTACCCTTGATTCGAGGGCCTCTAGTAGTGCCAGAAATGTTCTTGACATTGTCATTTTTCTCATCAACCATATGAGATCAGTAATGATCTACATTACACATATAAAAAAATGAGGTATCATATCTAGAGGCAAAAAGAAGAAAAAACAAGAAAATGAGGTAATTTAAGTATTGGGCATTTTGTTCTGGTCTCACCACTCATAGCAACAGGGATTTGACACAAAGCCTCTTGCCCCCTGTGATGGTTAATATTGAATGTCAACTTGATTAGATTGAAGGATGCAAAGCATTGTTCCTGGGCATCTCTGTCAGAGTGTTGCCAAAGACGATTAACATTTGAGTCAGTGGACTGGGAGAGGAGACCCACCCTCAGTCTGGTTGGGCACCATCTAGTCAGCTGCCAGCACGGCTAGAATAAAGCAGGCAGGAGAACATGGGAGAGCAGATTTGCTGAGTCTTCCGGCCTTCATCTTTCTCCCGTGCTAGATGCTTGCCGCCCTTGAACGTTAGACTCCAAGTACTTCAGCTTTTGGACTCTTGGACTTACACCAGTGGTTTTCCATGGGCTCTCGGGCCTTTGGCCATAGACTGAAGGCTGCACAGTGAGCTTCCCTATCTTTGAGTTTTTGGTGCTTGGATTGATCTACCACTGGCTTCCTTGCTCCTCAGCTTGCAGGAGGCCTATTGTATGACTTTACCTTGTGATTGTGTGAGTCAATTCTCCTTAATAAACTCCCTCTCATATATACATCTATCCTATTAGTTATGTGTCTCTAGATAACCCTAATATACCCCCAACTGCCTGAAACATTTTAGTATGAAAAACTTTGAAATGTACAGGAAAGTTGAATTTTACAGTTAATGCCCTTATACCCACCACTAGATTCTATCATTAACATTTAACTGTTCTCAATGTATTACATACCCATCCATCAATTTACCTTATTTCCAAGTTAATACTCAAAGATTTTTGTCCAAACCTGAAAGCCTTCAGCTCTAGTCCTAGATCAGGCTCTGGGAGGAGTATTAGTCTACTCAGTGATGTTAAACAAAGCTGATGCATTGGGCCTGGTTCATCTACTTTGCTTAAAGCTTGCAAAACTCCACAAATCTGAAAATTACTGGCAGCTATGTAAGATGACAGTCACCTCCAAGGAGGATTTTTTTTCAATCTTAAAAGCTAGGGGGAAAACCTGATTTTTAGAATAAAATAAACTCCAAAGTTAAGTTCCATGTTTGATATTGTAGATGAAATTTTGGCTGTCCAAGGTTCATTATTGCATAATGACAATTTCTCGGGGCCTCCCACTTTTCTTTGCTGGAGGACTGAATTAGCTGCACACTTCCTTTCTGGCAGATAATTTATTGAACCCCCTGAATGAGAGGAGGATACAAAGGAAACAAATAAGTGTTTTGTTTTCTCGAAGAGAAACAAACACTAAAAGGACTTGAGGCTTACTTAGTTAACAGGAAAACTGGAGAGGCTTAAGTCACTGCCCTTGGGATGAGTGTGCAGTGAGCCCCGTCTTCCAGTCAGCCTGGGGGCTGTGTGCCCAGCAGCCTGAGTCAGCAATCTGGGGCCTAGAGGCTTCAGTCCAGAGGGTGTGGTGTGGTTGGGGGGTTGTCAGCCTGGGCCTTGGCAGCTAGAGAAAGATGGAAGAGCCCTGGAATGAGGCACCCCAGGAGGGAGGCTGGGGTTCACTAAGCTGGGGCACCCCCTCCTCCAACAACATGGTTTTACATGTAAACACAGGTCATTCTTTTCAGCCCTGCATGGAGATGTAATTAACAGTATAAAAGACTCCAGGAAAATTGAAGTCTGCAGTTTTATATGTACTGCAAGGAGACCATGTCTGTAGTGTAGTAAAAGCATCCATGTGTTTTTGATTTTGGATAGTGTATCTTTCATCTCTAGCAATTCTATTTGGGTTCTTCTACATTCTTGAGTGTTTGGAGCATATTTATAATAGCTGCTTTTATGTTCAAGTCTCATTACCTCAGACTTAGAAATGACCATTTCTTTTGACAGATTTTTTTCTCTAGTTATGGGTCATATCTTCCTGCTTTTTTGCATGCCTGATAATTTTTTGATGTGAAGGTAGACCTTGTGATTTTAGATTGTTTTATGCTGGATTTTGTTTTATTCCTTTAAATAGTGTTGGACTTTGTTCTGGCATGCAGTTAAGTTACCTGATCAGTTCTAAACTTGGACATCTCTTTAGCTAAGTATCCCAGTCCACTGTTTACACTTCTGGCTTTCCACATAACTACAGGACACATTTCACTAAGCTTTCTACTAGTATGTAACAAAGATCATCCTTACTGCAGTTTCTAGTAATGTGTTCCTCATTTCCTTCTGAACTCTCACTGGTACCACCTTTCCTGTCTGTATTTCAGTCTGCTGAAGACAATCTAGGTTTTTCCATCATGTTTCTCAGAATTCTTCCAGCTTCTACCCACTCCCCAATTCCAAGGCTTTCCACATTTTTAGATATTTGTTACAACAGCACACCACTTCCAGGCAGCAAAGTTCATATTAGTTTTCTATTGCTGCCCTGACAAATTACCACAAACTTAGTGGCTTAAACCTGGTATTTATTATGCCCTAGGTCTGTAGGTAAAAAGTCCAGGCTGACCCTGCAGTAGCTCTGACATCGTCTCTCACCATTCTTTGTATATTCCAGGCTTTAGCAATTACAGGCAGTAGTCCTCATGTCACTCACATATCTGCGCACTTCTTGTGGTATGACCTTTACCTAGCATGCTCTTCCCATTTTGTTTATTTGCTGATGTCCTGTTTTCTAAAATTCATCTAATGAATAATTTCTTCTAGAAACTTGGGCTCTACTACTGAGTTCAGCTAAGTGACCTAAATCTGTGTGTCCATAATAGCATGTGGTCCTTCATCGTCACTTATCATGCCATATAGAATTATCTATCACATGTCTATTGCCCCGATATAGTGTCCCTCTTAATCTCTTACCTCTCAGGGTTTACTTAGTAATTGCCTGGAACATAGTAGCAACCAAAGAATGCTTAGAATTGAACTAGGTAGGCTGGGCATGGTGGTTCATGCCTGTAATCCCAGCACACTGGATCACTTGAGGTCAGGAGTTTGACCAGCCTGGCCAACATGGTGAAACCCTGTCTCTACTAAAAATACAAAAATTAGCCAGGCGTGTTGGCATACGCCTGTAATCCCAGCTACTTGGAAGGCTGAAGCAGGAGAATTGCTAGAGTCCAGGAGGCAGAGGTTGCAGTGAGCCGAGACTGTGCCATTTGACTCCAGCCTGAGTGACAAACCAAGACTCCGTCCCAAAAAACAAACAAACAAAACCCCAAAAACACAACCAAAACTGAACTAGGAGGTGGAGGAAATTATGACACTATTTTACCACTTAGAACTTAAAACTTCTGCCAAGAAGCTAAAAATTAGAAGGCAGATAAAAACTGGCTTAAAAATTGCAATAAGTAGCTGGGCATGGTGGTTCACACCTGAAATCCCAGCACTTTGTGGGGCTGAGGTGGGAGGATCACTTGAGCCCAGGACTTTGAGACCAGCCTGGGCAACATAGTGAAACCTCATCTCCACCAAAAAAAAAAAAAAAAAAGCCAGGTGTGGTGGCACATGCCTGGAGTCTCAGCTACTCAGGAGGCTGGGGCAGGAGGATCGCTTGAGCCCAGGAAGTTGAGGCTGCAGTGAGCTGTGATTGTGTCACTGCACTCCAGCCTGGGCAACAGAGAGATAGATACTCTGTCTCAAAAAAAAATGCAATAAGTTATAGGGAGAAGCTTGATATACCATATATTTTATAAAAACCATTGTGCCCAGTAGGTAAAGGGGAAAAGGTCATCATGACTATGAAAGAAATCATAGATGACACAAAGAAATGGAAACACATCCCATGCTCATGCATAGGTAGAATTAATATTGTGAAATTGATCATACTGCCAAAAGCAGTCTACAAATTCAATGTAATTCCTGTCAAAATACCACCATCATTCTTCACAGAACTAGAAAAAACAATCCTAAAATTCATATGGAACCAAAAAAGAGCCTGCATAGCCAAAGCGAGACTAAGCAAAAAGAACAAATCTGGAGACATCACATTACCCAACGTCAAACTGTACTCTAAGGCCATAGTCACCAAAACAGCATGGTACTGGTATAAAAATAGGTACATAGATCAATGGAAAAGACTAGAGAACCCAGAAATAAAGTCAAATACTTACAGTCAACTGATCATTGACAAAGCAAACAAAAACATAAAGTGGGGAAAGGACACCCTATTCAACAAATGGTGCTGGGATAATTTGCAAGCCACATGTATGAGAATGAAATTGGATCCTCATCTCTCTTCTTATACAAAGATCAACTCAAGATGGATCAAAGACTTAAATCTAAGACCTGAAACTGTAAAAGTTCTAGAAGATAACATCAGAAAAATCCTTCTAGACCTTGGCTTAGACAAAGACTTCATGACCAAGAATCCAAGAGCAAAAGCAACAAAAACAAATATAAATAGATGGGACTTAATTAAACTAAAAAGCTTCTGCACAGCAAAAGAAGCAATTAGCAGAGTTAACAGACAACCCACAGAGTGGGAGAAAATTTTCACAATCTATATATCTGACAAAGAAAAATATCCAGAATCTACAAAGAACTCAAACAAATCAGCAAGAATAAAACAAACAATTCCATCAAAAAGCGGGCTAAGGATATCCATAGACAATTCTCAAAAGAAGATATACAAATGGCCAACAAGCATATGGAAAAATGCTCAACATCACTATCAGGGAAATGCGAATCAAAACCACAATGCGATATCACCTCATTTCTGCAAGAATGGCCATAATAAAAAAAAAAAATACAGATGTTGGTGTGGATGCGGTGGAAAGGGAACACAAATATTGTTGGCGGGAATGTCAACTAGTGCAACCACTTTGGAAAACACTGTGGAGATTCCTTAAAGAACTAAAAGTAGATCTACCATTTGAACTAAAAGTAGATCTACCATTTGATCCGCAATTCCACTACTGGGTATCTACCCAGAGGAAAAGAAGTCATTATACGATAAAGATACTTGCACACTCATGTTTATAGAAGCACAATTGCAAAAATATGGAACCAGCCCAAATGCCCATCAGTCAACAAGTGGATAAAGCAAATGTGGTGTATGTATACTATGGACTGCTACTCAGCCATAAAAAGGAATGAAGTAGTGGCATTCACAGCAACATGGATGGAATTGGAGACTATGATTCTAAGTGAAGTAACTCAGGAATGGAAAACCAAACATCGTATGTTCTCACTTATATGTGGAAGCTAAGCTATGAGGACAGAAAGGCTTAAGAATGATACATTGGACTTTGGGGACTTGGGGGAAAAGGTTGGGAGGTGGTGAGGGATAAAAGACTACACACTGGGTAAAGTGTACACTGCTCAGGTGATGGGTGCACCAAAATCTCAGAAATCACCACTAAAGAATTTATTCATGCAACCAAACACCACGTGCTCCCCAAAAACCCATTGAAATAAAACAATTTTTAAAAGCTGTACCTTATTCCATTATATGAACTTATATCCATTGTATTAAAATTTACGTCTTCTTCTGTTTTGTTTTTTTTTTGAGACGGAGTCTCGCTCTGTCGCCCAGGCTGGAGTGCAGTGGCGCAATCTCGGCTCACTGCAAGCTCCGCCTCCCAGGTTCACGCCATTCTCCTGCCTCAGCCTCCCAAATAGCTGGGACTACAGGCGCCTGCCACCACGCCCGGCTAATTTTTTTGTATTTTTTAGTGGAGACAGGGTTTCACCGTGTTAACCAGGATGGTCTCGATCTCCTGACCTCGTGATCCTCCCGCCTCGGCCTCCCAAAGTGCTGGGATTACAGGCGTGAGCCACCGCGCCCAGTCAAAATTTATGTCTTCTATTATTGAACTTTTGCTATTAGAAATATAGCTTTATTGCCTAACCTTGTTCTTCCATCATATTGAACATGTTAGTTTATCTACAGGACATATTCTTGAAAGTGGAAATGTGAGATCAAACAGTGCACGTGTTTATACTTTTTATAGATTTTACCTGGTTGCCTTCCATAAGACTGTACCAGTTTCTACTCCCATCAGCAATATATGAGAGATGAGAGTGCCTTTCTCCAAATGCTTGACAGCATAGTATGTGTTAAGATTTTTAAATCATTGCCAATCTGATAAGTGGAAAATCTCAGCATAGTTTTAATTTGCATTTCTCTTATGATGAGGAGTATCTTTTAATAGACTTAAGAGCTAGCTCTCTATTCTTCACGAAATGAGCTGTGTCTTTTCCTATTCTTTGTTCATTATTCTCTTGAGTTAATCTTTTCCTTACTTATCTGTAGAAGCTTTCTCTATATTACGGAAATTAGCCCTTTATTGTGAATCACAGTTACCCCCGCTCCCACCCTATCAGGTTGTTGTTGTCTTTTGACTTTGTTTATGGTATGTCTTATCATACAGAGAATCTGATTTTCTTACATGGTTGAATTTATTAATTTTTTTGTGGCTGTTGGGGTTTGTGCAAACTTGGAAATGCCTTCCTTACCACAGGAGATAATTTTCAATATGTTGAAAGATTTATATGTAAAGATGTTCATTCCATTCTTTATAAATTAAAAAAGATAATATAGAAGTTCAACAACTGAAGAATGGTGCTTTACTTGTGATATAGCTACATAATAGATTATTATGCAACTCGTATAAATAATATCTACAGGAAGTTCCTCAAAACATATAGTAATAAAATGTTTACAAATGAAGGTCATGGGATTATGTTTGTTCAAGTAGAGACCAGAATCAATACTGTAATTATTCCAGATCATCTCAATTACATAAAAAATGAGAAAGAATGGAAGGCAGATTAATTACTGTAATTTGGAAGTGATATTATTTTATTTAAAATGTTTCTATGGTCTCTGAAAACTTCTAAAACAAGCATGTATTTTTATAATAAGAAAAAAATACAGCATCATGGATGATATTGTAGTCCCAGCACGTAGATAACAAGCATTTGCTTTGGATCCACTTGCTTTGAGTATTTGACATTCTCTACACCCTCAGCAGCCAAAAGTAGAGCAAAGAAAACTGATCATTGTTTTGTCCTGAATAGAGCTAGTTTATCCAGATTTTCTTCTTTTATAGACGGATATCAGGATTGCAGGGAATGTACTCTTTTATGTATTTCACTGGGAGAAGGTGCAGCTCACTTTACAGCCATACCCTAAAATTAGCACTTAACAGTAAATCTTTATTTCTCCCTTTAAAATTCTTAGTGATTTGACTTTCTTTTAAAATTAGGCCCCTTTCCCTGCTCCCCTCCCACCACATCTTCATCACACTTGACAGAGTCTTTTTTCCTCATCAGCTTTACTGAGTTACAGTTTACACACAGGAAAATGCAACCAGTCTCAATGCACAGCTTGAATTTTGACAAATGTGTTTACCCTTGGAGCTGTGACTGCAATTAAGATAGAACATTTTCATAGGAGACTACAGAGAACTGACTTAAAATATATAATTTAAAAGATATAATGTGTTTTATACTAATATACTTTGGAACACTTACAAGAGTAATAGTTAATTTTAGACAGAGTATTCTAAAGGAATAAATGTTTGAAAAGTTAATGGCTTATATAATAACTGCATACAGTTAAATAATTAACCTCACAAAGGAAGCCTGCTTTGGTTATAGCATAAAATTATAATAAGAGTGATAAAGAACCATATGAGCCATTATTTAAATTGTCTGAGTTGCTGAGACTTCAAAGGGACAATCCTGTGCATTTTTGGAGTTTTGAATTCTTTATATTTCCTTGTTCTCTCTCTTTTCAAAAACAAATGGTGCCAGGCATCTGTTTATTCTCATATCAAAATGAAAGACACTCTGAGAAAATTGGGGAGCATCAGCAAAATCCTTTCTTTAGGACCTTATATGTGAGTCTGTGCACATATTTGCAAGACTGGAGAAATGGAGATTATTAGAATGGATATATAATAGTAAGTTTAGCAAATATGATTAACATTTCCCTGACAGAGCAAAGTGTTTCCCAGTAAAAAGACTTTTAAATATATAACCTCATTTCAAAACAAGAACACTTAAAGGAGCTTTCATCTGTTGGAGCAAGAGGTTATATTTGTGTAAATCAAAGCACTGTACAGTCTTAGAATTTGACTGTGGTGCTTTTATAAGTTCTTTTCCATGGGTGCAGTTGGTGCTGGAGGATGGTGGGAGGTGGAGGTTAGTGTTGTTGTATTGGCTGTTTTTGTTCTACTCCCTCACTCTTGAGTGGTATCTGCATTCTCCTATTTCTCCTATTAACTACTTCTCTACTTCTTCCTACTAGTTTGTCCTGTTTTCTCTTCTTCCCTAGCTGTTTCTCATGGGATTGTAGAAGAAACAAAAAGATCCTCACCTGCAATTTTGCTTCTTATTCTGAATACTTACAGATTTCACTTCTTAAAGACATTGTACTTCAGATCAAATAAGTTTTTTTCTTTCTTTCTTTCTTTCTTTCTTTCTTTCTTTCTTTCTTTCTTTCGTTCATTCTTTCTTTCGTTCTTTGAGTTGGGGTCTTTCTCTGTCACCCAAGTTGGAGTGCAGTGGCATGATCATGGCTCTCCACAGCCTCAAACTCGTGGGCTCAGGTGATCCTCCCACCTCAGCCTCCTGAGTAGCTGGGATCACAGATGCATGCCACCGCGGCTGACTAATTTTTTTAATTTTGTTTTTGTAGAGTCGTGGGGGCGGGGTCTTACTTTTTTGCCCGCACTGGTCTTGAACTCCTGGACTCAAGTGATCCTCCTGCCTCGGTCTCCCAAAGTGCTGTGATTACAGGTGTGAGCCACTGCACCTGGCCAAAATAATGCTAATACTAGGTTTTATTGATGAGCTTAATTTGCACTGAGAAGTCTAAGCAAATTGATCCAACCTGAAATTGAAAAGCTACCATTTTTTGTCTTTAGAAAGAAATGTTCCTATCTGCTTTGCCAGTAGTTACAGTGGTTTGCAGGGCATCCAAAGGATTAAGCACTAACTGATCTTGAGCAGTACTGTGTTCTTGTGAATTTAATCTAGAGATTGAAAATACATATTTATTCTAACTTGAAACAATAAGCAAAGAAATTTGGACAAGTCGGGCTTGGGTATAGATGAATTATTGGAAAACATGGGTTTCTATAAGAATATACCATCAGAAATTTTTTAGGCTATTTGTATAGAAGATTTATGTGGCAGTTGAACCCCAGGTCTCTAAATTTCATGGCCAGGGATGACTATCTTAACTAGACAGCTGCTATAAATTCTTTCTGGAGATATGGTGGAATAAATTATAAATGAATAAGTGTAAATATGTCATGATACTTCTTAGGCTAAGATTTTGTGAGTTGGTTAATGCAGTACTATTTTTTAGTATAAACCTTAGAAAACAGTTCTATTTTGCTATTGTTAAAGCAAAATCTTTTCTCTAAGATTTACTCACCTTTTTTCCTCTGCTAAACCGAAGCTCCTTGAGGCCAGGGACATAATTTATTATGGTAGATTTCAAACTCTTTTGGCTTTAAATCTGTATTAAGAATTGCATTTTATATCATAATCCAGGACACACACACATACACAAAACAACCCAGTCTTTTATTATGTAAATTGGATTCTAATACTTTTTATTCTTTCATTTCAATAGGAATAAATGCTTATTGAATATATGAATGAATGGGTTGGGAAAGTAATAAGGAGCTGGGATAAACTGGAGAAATTCTTTAGAGGTAGATTTTGTCCATTATTAGTTGTTACTTAGTATTCGTGTTATATATGTGGCAGTGTTCCCAGACTGACTGAATCCAAATCTCTTCAGGTAGAACTTGGGCAAGTAGGTGTTATTTATTCATTTATTTATTTGAGATGGAGTCTTGCTCTGTCACCCAGGCTGGAGTGCAATGGTATGATCTCGGCCCACTGCAACCTCCACCTCCCGGGTTCAAGCGATTCTCCTGCCTCAGCCTCCTGAGTAGCTGGGATTACAGGCGCGTGCCACCACACCCAGCTAATTTTTTTTGTATTTTTAGTAGAGACAAGGTTTCACCATATTGGCCAGGCTGGTCTCTAACTCCTGACTTCAAGTTATCTACCCGCCTCAGCCTCCCAAAGTGCTAGGATTACAGGTGTGAGCCACTGTGCCTGTCCAGTAGGTGTTTTTTAAAAATACACTTTTTACTTTAGAATAGTTTCAGATTTACAAAAAAGTTGCAAAGGCAGTACAGAGAGTCTCTAGATACCTAGCACCCAGTTTCCCTGAGCATTAACATCTTACATTTCTATGGTACATTTGTCACAATTAATGAACCAATAGTGATACATATTATTATTAAGTAAACCTCATACTTTGGATGGATTCCAGTCATTTTCCCCTAAGTTCTTTTTCTATTCCAGGATTCCTCATTACATTTAGTCACAAAGTCTCCTTAGGGACTTCTTGGCTGTGACAGTCTCTCACATTTTCCTTTTTTCTTTTGATGACCCTTATAGTTTTCAAGAGTGGTGATCAAATATTTTGTAGAAAGTCCCTCAATTTGGGTGTGTTTAATGTTTTTTCTTATGGTTAGACTGGGGTTTGAGGGAAGACTACAAAAGTAAAGGAAAAGGGTACAGCTGTGACTATGACTTGTCGCTGTTGACGTTGACCTTGATCACCTGGCTGAGGTGATGTTTGTCTGGTTTCTCCATGGCAAAGTCACCCCTCCCCCCTCTATAATGTACACGTTGGAAGGAGGGCTGTACATGCAGCCTATGCTTAAGGAATGGGGAGTTATGCCTCATCTCCTGGAGAGTGGAGTGTCTACATAAATTTGAAATTCCCCTGCACAGGATTTGTCTCTTCCCCCTCATTTATTTACTTATTCATTCAATTATTTGTATCAGTATGGGATCATACTGATATACATGGATATTTATTTTATACTTTGGGCTATAATTCAATACTACATGAATTATTTGGTTGCTCAGATGGTTTCAGTTTTGGTCACTAGGAACTCTTTCAGGTTGGCTCGTGTCCCTTTGACATACCACCATTATTGTTTTTATTTTTGAGCGCTTCCTTACTTTCTGGTATTCAGGATGCTCAAGTGTATTAGTCTGTTCTCATGCTGCTAATAAAGACATACCTAAGACTACTTAATTTATAAAGGAAAGAGATTTAATTGACTCACAGTTCCACATGGCTAAGGAGGCCTCACAATAATGGCAGAAGTGCATGGAATGTCTTACATGGCGGCAGGCAAGAGAGCTTGTACAGAGAACTCCCATTTATAAAACCATCAGATCTCATGAGACTTATTCACTACCACAAGAACAGTATGGGGGAAACTGCCCCCATGACTCAATGATCTCCACCTGTCCCTGCTCTTGACACATGGGGATTATTACAATTCAAGGTGAGATTTGGGTGGGGACACAGCCAAACCATATCATCAAGGTACATCTTGTATATTCCCTGCCCACCCCTCACATGAATGCTTTCTCCAAGGGGCATGGTTCCTTTTATTGGAGAATAATATTAGACATGAAAATCTGACCAGGTGTGTTCACCATCAGCAGAGTGTCACTGCATGTAGGCCTTCTCAGTAGACAGAGCTAGGAAATATATAGGTGGATGCTAACCTGTGCATACACACATAGCTACAATTATTTATATATCCACATGTATCTTTCTAAAGCTGGTCAGGTGCAGTGGCTGAGGCAGCACTTTGGGAGGGTGAGGCGGGACGATTGCTTGAGGCCAGGGGTTCAAGACCAGTCTGGTCAACATGGTGAAACCCCGTGTCCACTAAAAATACAAAAATTAGCCAGGCATGGTTGTGTGTGCCTGTAATCCCAGCTACTCTGGAGGCTGAGGCACAACAATCACTTGAGCCTGGGAGGCGGAGGTTGCAGTAAGCCAAGATTGCACCACTGCACTCCAGTCTGGGCAACAGAACAAGACTCTGTCTCAAAAAAAAAAAAAAAAAAAAAAAAAAAAAGCTAAAAAGCTAAATATGAGTTCATAATGATGTCCAACTCTAATCCAGTCCTACGTGGCTTATTCTAGCTTTCCCCTCTTGCTTATCTGTAATTTCCCTAACAGAGAAACCTAGCTCCCACCACCTACCATCTAATTACTTACTTGGCCATTCCCATTGTGCATGGACTGTGGTTTTGGAATTGTTAATTTGTACCCCCACGGGAAACAACTTTATCAATTAGAGTGTGGTGCTTATTTTTCGTGCAGTTCCTTTTTGTCTTTATTCATTTCCAAAGTTACTTAGATCAGCACCTTTTTTTCCCCAGCCCCCCTTCAATGAGTTTATGCCATACATTAGTATTACAGTGAGATTCTTTTGTCGCTGTCTGCATTCCATCCTGGGATTTGCGTATGGTAAGGTTTACCCTTTGTGCTATAAAATTCTGTAGGTTTTGTCAAATGCATACTGTTATGTATCCACCACTATGTTATCATACACAATAGCTTCACTATCCTAAAAAAAATCCCCAAATCCTCTGTGTTCACCCAGTCAATCTACTTCCTTCCACAAACTCCTGGTGAGTTTGATTTGTTTTTCATGTTTATAGTGTTCTCTTTTTCAAAATATTATGTGAATGGAATCATACAGTATGTAGTCTTTTCAAACTTGCTCCTTTTTCTTAGCAGTATGCATTAAGTTTCTTCCATGGTGTTGCATGAATTAATAGCTCATTCCTTTAGATTGCTGAATAATATTCCGCATTATGGATATATCAGTTTGTCCATTCATCTATTGAGGGACATTGTGGTTGCTCCCAGTTTTTGGCAATTGTGAGTAAAGCTGCTATAAATATTCATGTGCAGGTTTTTGTATGGATATGTTTTAAAATCAATTGGGTAAATACCAAGGAGTGTGATTGCTGGGTAGTATGGGAAGTCTGTGTGTATTAGTCTGTTCTCATGCTGCAATAAAGACATACCTGAGACTGCATAATTTATAAAGGAAAGAGGTTTAATTGACTCACAGTTCCACATGGCTGGGGAGGCCTCACAATCATGGTGGAAGAGCAAGAGACATCTTACATGGTGGCAGGCAGGAGAGCTTGTGCAAGGGAACTCCCCTTCATAAAACCATCAGATCTGGTGAAACTTATTCACTATTGTGAGAACAGCATGGGAAAGACCTGTCCCCATGATTCAATTACCAGCACCAGATCCCTCCCACAACACATGGGAATTATGGGAGCTACAATTCAAGATGAGATTTGGGTAGGGACATAGCCAAACCATATCACTATGTTTAGCTTTGTAATAAATTGCCAAACTGTCTTCCAAAGTGGCTGTACCATTTTGCATTCCCATCACCAGTGATGGATTGTTGCTCTGCATCCTTGTTAACATTTTGTATTGTCAACTTTTAAAAACAAATTTAGCCATTCTAGTAAGTATGTACTAGTATCTTGTTTTAATTTGGATTTTCCTAAAGACAAATGATGCTGAACATCTTTTCATATGCTTACATGCCATCTACATATCTCCTCTGGTGAGCTGTCTGTTCAGATCTTTGCCCATCTTTTAATTAGGTTGATTGTTTTTATTGGTTAGTTTTAAGTGTTCTTTGTATATTTAATATAAGTTATTTCTCAGATATGTGATTTGCAAATAATTCTACCAATCTGTGGTTTGTCTTTGGAATGTTGGTTTTTAAAAAATTCTTTTGGTGATTCTCAGCCTCTGGTTCAAAGCCCTGCAACTGCCTGAGGTAGGAGAGTTGGATCACCTCTTTTAAAGCTATCTTCTCCTCTCCTTTTTTATTTCTTTCTAGTCAGCCTTTCTGGGTTGCCTCATCTATAAAATAGGAATATTAAGTTACTTCCCAGAGAGCCAGTATCTTTCAGTTTTCAGTTCTATGATTCCATGACTACCTGACCATTTGAAACCTTTCTGGAATGCTACCAATGTATAGTTAGATCTCCTTACCTTTCTAATTGCTTTCACAAAGGAAAAGAACTGTATGGTCCAGACAATGACAGTCTTTAATTTCTTTGTGGAATTTCATTACTCCCACTGCCTAAAAGCTCAACTGTAATGATGGCCTTCCAGAATGAAATAAATCTGTCAGTGACTTTAAAATCACAATAGGAGAAAAATCAAATGGATATCAGAAATGACCTCCATGTTTACCATGTGTTACAAACTTTTGCACATTTGTAGGTAGGTGAGGAAACTATTTGGCATGTAGAATTTCTCTACATCCTTCCTCCATGTAGTTATTCCATCATTAAAAAGCAGGTCTCATTTCTATAAAAGTTGTTTTTCTCCGTGCAAAAATGTCCCCTAAAGGGCAGAACAGGAAAGCTGCCACATAATATTAGAAAGGTTCACAAAGTGTACAATACCTTAAAGATTATCTACAGATGGAATAATTTTGAAAAAGATGTTAATGTTAGCCCAATAACACAAAAATACAGTAATAATTGCTAAAATTTCCTGATGAAATAGAACTTGTAGAGACTCTTATCCTACTCTACAATGTTATCAAATAAATCCAGCATGTGAAGTCCTTTTTCAGCTTCAGCAAGTATAATATGTTATGAACTTGCTCAAACCGCATAGGTTTGACCTCTTACCCGTTTAGTTCTGTTTCTGTGCTCTACATTATGCCCAGTTGTCATGTCTCAATGATTTTGTGGGAGGAGCATAGTACAGGCTATGGAATCATAAAGAGAGTTTTAACTTTATTATTTACTAGCTGGAAGATTTTTGGCACATTCCCTAACCTCCCTAAACACTGTGTCCTCATGTGTACCATGTATGTCTTAGCCAGCTCATATATACATATATTTGTTATATATATGTATTTTATATCTATAGTTTTATATTAAATATATTTATATTATAAATTATATTATAAAATTATATAAATTATATTATACTATATATTTTATATTATAGTAATTATATTTTATATATTATATTATATATAATATATAAATATATATAGTTATATGTTTGTTTTATATATATAGATATATAAAACAAATATATATAGTTATATGTTTGTTTTATATATATAGATATATAAAACAAATATATATAGTTATATGTTTGTTTTATATATATAGATATATAAAACAAATATATATAGTTATATGTTTGTTTTATATATATAGATATATAAAACAAATATATAGAGTGGGTGGTGGCTGGGTGCAGTGGCTCATACCTGTAATCCCAGCACCTCAGGAGGCTTAGGCAGGAGGATCACTTGAACTCAGGAGTTTGAATTCAGCCTGGGCAATATAGTAAGGTCTTGTCTCTAAAATAAATAAATGAATAAAATTAACATTAAAAACAAACAAGGGGCCGGGCGTGGTGGCTCATGCCTGTAATCCCAGCACTTTGGAAGGCTGAGGTGGGTGGATACAAGGTCAGGAGTTCGCGACCAGCCTGGCCAACATGGTGAAACTCCAACCCTACTAAAGATACAAAAAATTAACTGGGTGTGGTGACCCGCACCTGTAATCCCAGCTTCTCGGGAGGCTGAGGCAGGAGACTTGCTTGAACCTGAGAGGCGGAGGTTGCAGTGAGCCGAGATTGCACCATTGCACTCCAGCCTGGGTAACAGGGCGAGACTCCGTCTAAACAAACAAACAAACAAACAAGTGTCCATAGAGTAGGTGGCTAAAACAACATGAATTTATTTCCCACAGTCTGGGAGCTGGGAAGTGCAAGATTAGGGTGCTGTCAGATTCAGTGTGTGGTGAGGGCTCTCTTTCTAGTTCGCGGACAGCGGTCTTCTTGCTTCCTCACAGAGTGGAGAGAGGGAGAGAAGGAGGAAGTGAGCTCTCTGGTGTAAGGGTACTAATCCCATCATGAGGGCTCTATCTTCATGACCTAATTACCTCCCAAAGACCCCATCTTCAAATACAATCACATTGGGGATTATGATTTCAATATACTAATTTGCAGGGGGACACAAATATTCAGCTGGATTTCTGGTCAATATTAGGCATACCTTGGTTGGGAGCTATGCATTTCTACATTTGTGGGAGTTGTTCCAGCAGTTCCTACCAGCTTGAATAAAGGAACATCATAATCAGATGGCTGAATCTGAGCTGGAGGGTTTTCCTTTTTTTTTTTTAAGTAACTTTTTTGTGGTTTTGAAATTTTTCAAAACAAAAAGCTGGAAGAACAGTACAATGTGCTCCCCTACCCCCCAACTTAGATTCAGTAATATAGAATGCCTACTTATTTTGCTGAACCGATTGAGGTTAAACTAGATTTATGATTGTTTAACTACATCAGCATTTGTCTCCTAGGAACAATGACATTCTCCTACATAACCACAGGACTATTATTACACTCAGGAAATTTAACATTAGTACAATATTATTATTCAATGTTGAGCCCATGTTCAAGTTTATCCAATTGTTCAATGTCTTTATAGCATTTTTTTTCCCTCAAGAGAGTCTCCCTCTCTCACCCAGGCTGGAGTGCAGTGGCGCCATATCGTCTCATTGCAACCTCCGCCTCCCAGGTTTGAGCAACTCTCCTGCCTCCGCCTCCTGGGTAGCTGGGATTACAGGCGCCCACCACCATGCCTGGCCAATTTTTGTATTTTTAGTAGAGACAGTGTTTCACCATGTTGGCCAGGCTGATCTTGAACTCCTGACCTCGTGATCCACCCACTTGGCCTCCCAAAGTGCTGGGATTACAGGCATGAGCCACAGTGCCTGGCCTTTATAGCATTTTTTAAAAATCCAGGGATCATTTTAGAATGAAGTATTGCATTCAGTTTAGTGGTTGTAATCTCATTTAATCTGGAATCTCAGCCTTTGTCTTTATAACATTGATGTTTTTGCAACATAGTCTAGTTTGTTGTTGTTGTTGTTGTTGTTTTAAATATAGGGTCTTTCTCTGTACCCCAGGCTGGAGTATAGTGGTGCGGTCATACCTCAGTGCAGCCTTGATCTCCTGGGCTCAAGTGATCCTCCCACCTTAGCTTCCCGAGTTGCTGGCATTACAGGCATGAGCCACTATGCCTGGCTCTTTATTAATGTCCCTCGACTTTGGTTCATCTAATTATTCCATCATTAAGATTTAATTTGTGCATCTTTGGCAGGAATACTACATATGTGATGTGTCTTGATCAGTATATCACATTAGGAGGTACATGTCAATTTGTGGCATTATTGGTGATATTAACTTTTTTTAAAGTTCTTGCAGAGAGAATTTAGATGTTAGAGTGAACATCGCTTTAAAAAAATTATTTTTCTTTAAATTGATGAATAAAAATAATATTTTTTTATGGTGTCTAACATGTTTTTATATTTGTATGCCTTGCCAAATGGCTAGATCAAGCTAATTAACAAATCCCTGATGTCACATACTTATTTTTTGTGGTAAGAATACTTACTAAAATCTGCAATTTTCAAGTATACAATAAATTATATTAACGATAGTCACCATAGTGTACACTGGAAATCTTGAACTTATTCCTCCTTACTGAAACTTTGTGTCCTTTGACCAATACCCGCTACCCCATCCTCTCACCCCCGCCAGCCCCTGGTAACCAGCATTCTACTCTCTGTCTACTTCTATGAGTTTCACTTTTTTATACTCTACAGGTGAGAAAGATCATGCTGTGTTTGTCTTTGTGTCTGACTTATTTCACTTAACATAATGTCCTCCAGGCTCATGCATGTTGTTGTAAATGATAGGATTTCTTTCTTTAACTTTTTTGAGACTATATAGACTATGTAAATATCCTATTCCTCTTCAATGTTCCCCGAAGTAGTTTTAGCATCCATTGATAATTCATGTATTCATTATTACTATGATGGCTACAAAATGTAACTTTTTAAAATTATTCCTTCTGTGCTCATTCATTAGTGGGGCTGGAGCTTTGGAGTTTGGTTTGGTGCAAGGACAGGATGTCAAGATCTGGACAGTGGTGAGAAAATGATTACAATCTTGAACCTTGTGGTGTAGGCTGGCTAGGGAAGGAGTGGAAACAAGGAGGGAATCCAGTGAAGGAGACTGGAGAGCCTTACTGCAGTCAGAGTAAACATCCTGTGAGTGAGAGAGTGAGAAACCAGGAAGAGCAGGAAGTTATGATCAGAGGTGGGAATTTTGGAGTTGAAGATTTCCAGGGGAGAGCAGATCCTGGTTGTTGAAGTCTAGGGGTTTGCCATGGATTCAGGGAACTGTTTGAATGGAGAGGAGGTTTTCCATTAGGAGGAAGTGAAGGAATTTTAAGACTAGGCTATTGAATAAATCACCCACATGGTTGTCTAATTGGCCCAGGATGATGGGGCAACTAGCAGAGGCATTTAACCACCCAGGTGCCAAAGTCCTCCCTTGAGCAGGCTCAATAATGAGTACATGGAAAAACTTTATCACGTAAAGTAGGACATTTTAGTAGAGGTGCCAGACTTCACCTTGTGAGTCTTCTATGTTGACTAAAAGTCAGTTGAAGATAGAAATGGACATTAGTCAGTTTTGCTTGGGGAAAACTTCAAAGATGTTCTCATGGGAGCCCTTGTTGGGGAAGTGATACCTAGATGGAGAAGTCATTGCAAATAGTGGCAAGAGGAGGGAAGGGGGCAGGAATCCTCTGAGCCAAGATTACAGTTTCAAAAAAAGGAGAAGAGACTTGAAGTTTGAGGATGGCCAGCAATAAGACCAGCAAGAGGTAGTTTGGCCAGAAGCGATGCGCTTTAAAAAAAAACTACATATGTATACAGGTTTTTAAGGGTTATTTATATTGTGATTAGAGAAAATTAAATCTAAGCATTTGTTGAATATCTGTTGAGTTGAACACACTAAAAGATTTTTTCGAGTTTTTATGGTGCACAATCTGTTTGAAAGACTGTAAATGCCATAATGAGGCTGTTCTCTGTGGCTGCTTACTATTATAAAAGAACACTGGATTAGGAGTCCAAGAGAAGGCTCTAGGTCAGGTTTCACCTCTGCCACTGCCACCCTCACAGGTTAGAAAACAGACTGATAATGCACAAGAGAGTGCTAATGAAAAAGCTCACAACAAAAAAAACAGCAGAAGGTCAATTCTAATTCAAATTGCTGGTAATAGAGATAAAACCAATCTCATGTGATTTCTCCTCATCCTATCCAAATAAGAAAGGAAATAATTTAATGACACTTACTGAAGTATGATTTGCATGTAATCAAATGGATGTATTTTAGGTGTATCATTCAGTGCAGTATGACAAATACATAGCCCCAATGCAATCTTCTTACTAACCAAGAGGTAGAACGTTTCTATCACCTTGTAAAATTCTCCAACACCTCCCCTCCTTCCACTGTAGAAAACTATTGATCTGCTTTAGAAAGACTATAATTTTGTGTTTCTAAAATTTCCTATGAATGGGACCATGTGTCGTTTACATATTATGATGGTTAATACTGACTGACAACTTGATTGGATTGAAAGATACAAAGTATTGATCCTAGGTGTGTCTGTGAGAGTGTTGCCAAAAGAGATTAATATTTGAGTCAGTGGTCTGAGGAAGGCAGATCCACCCTTAATCTGGTGGGCATAATCTAGTCAGCTGCCAGCGAATGTAAGGCAGGCAGAAAAATGTGAAAAGGAGAGACTGGCCTAGCCTCCCAGCCTACATCTTTCTCCTGTGCTGGATGCTTCCTGCCCTCAAACATCAGACTCCAAGTTCTTCAGTTTTGGGACTCGGAATGGCTCTCCTTGCTCCTCGGCTTGCAGACAGCCTATTGTGGGACCTTGTGATCATGTAAGTTAATACTTAATACACTCATATGTATATGTGTGTGTATATATATATATACACATATGTATATCTCTTATTAGTTCTGTCCCTCTAGAGAACCCTAATACAATATGATTTCTTTGACTCCGCACAGTGTTGTTGTTGTTTTGATTCATCTGTGTTGACAGTATCAGCAGTTTGCCCATTTTATTACTGATATTTGAGTTGTTTTCAGTTTGGAGAGAATATGAATATTTGCATTTAAGTCTTTCCACAGACATGTTATCATTTCTCTTGGATAAAATACCTAAGACTGAGATTGCTGGGTCATATAATAAGAGTATGTTTAACTTTATAAGAAACTTTCAAACTGTTTTCCAAAGTGGCTGTATCATTTTATATTTCTTCTAGCAATGTGCGAGAGTTCCAGTTTTTCCACATTGTCACCAACCCTTGGTATTTTCAGTCTTTTCAACTTTAGCCTTTCCAGTGGGTATGTAGCAGTATTTCACTGTAGTTTTGATTTGCATTAATCATTGGGGAAATGATGTTTAATGTCATTCTTGGGCTTCTTGGCCCTTCACATGTCTTATTTAGTGAAGTGTATTGTTTATTGTATTATTGGGTTCTTCAAATATTTTAGTGCAAGTCCTATGTCAGATATATGCATTGTGAAGACTTTTTCCCATGTGGCTTAGATTTTTTTCCTTAATGGTCTCTTTTAAAGATCAGGTTTTATTTTAGTAAAATCCAATTGCCAGTTTATTCTTTTAGGGTCATTGCTTCTTGTGTCCTGTCCAGCCAGTCTCTGCCTATCCCTAGGTTTTCTTCTAAAACAGTGTTGTCAAACAGAAATATCATGTAAGCTAGATAGGTAATTTAAAATGTTCCAGTAGCCATGTTTTAAAAATAGTTTAAGTTACTTCGAATTATATCCAATATATCTAAAATATTATTTCAACATGTAATCAATATAAAAATTAATGGGATATTTTACATTTTTAAAAAATCCCAAGTCTTTGAAAGCCAGAGTATATTTTACACTCGTAGCACATTTCAGTTTGAACTAGCTACGTCATAGCCATACATGGCTTATGGGTACTGTATTGAACAAGGTGATTCCAGAAGTTTTATAGTTCCTGCTTTTTATTTAGGTCTGAGATTTCACTTGATTCGTTTTTTGTGAATGGCGTGAAATGCATGTAGAAGTTTATTTTTTTCTCTATATAGATAACCAGTTCCCACACCATTTATCTCTTTCCAATGGAATTATGTTATACCTCTGTCAAAATACCAATAGATCTAGGCTGGGGACAGTGGCTCACACCTGTAATCTCAGCACCTTGGGAGGCCGAGGTGCTCAGATCACTTGAGTATAGGAGTTTGAGACCAGCCTGGGCAACGTGGCAAAACCCTGTCTCTACTAAAAATACAAAAATTAGCTGGGTGCCGTGGCATCTCTCTGTAGTCCGAGCTATTCTGGAGGCTGAGGCAGTAGAATCGCTTGAAACTGGGAGGTGGAGGCTGCAGTGAGCCGAGATCATGTCACGGTACTCCAGCCTGGGCGACAGAGCCAGACTGTGTCTCCAAACAAACAAACAAACAAAACCCAATAGATCTTATGTGTGGGTCTATTTCTGGACTCAATACACTATTGTTTTTTCTTATGTCAGTACCCTGCTGTCTTTTGTCAGTACCCTACTGTCGGTACCCTTATGTCAGTACCCTACTTGTCTCTTTTTTATTTTTATTTTTTTGAGACAGAGTCTTGCTCTGTCGCCTAGGCTGGAGTGCAGTGGTGCAATCTTGGCTCACTGCAACCTCCACCTTAAGGTTAAAGCAATTCTCCTGCCTTAGCCTCCTGAGTAGCTGGGATTACAGGTGTGCACCACTATGCCTGGCAAATTTTGCATTTTTAGTATTGATGGGGTTTTGCCATGTTGGCCAAGCTGGTCTTGAACTCCTGACCTCAAGTGATCTGCCCGCCTCGGCCTCCCAAATTGCTGGGATACAGGTGTGAGCCACCATGCCCAGCCATTACCCTATTGTCTTGATTAGTCTAGCCTTATAGTAGGCGTAAAAATCAGATAGCATAAGCCTTCCAACTTTGTTTTTCTTTTTAAGATTATTTTTTCTCTTCTAGGTTCTTTTCATTTCCATATAAAGTTTAGAATCAGCTTGTCAATTTCTATAGCAAAGCTGACATGGATTTTGCCCATGTCAACTTTGACATGAGGACTGACTGATGACCCTCGAAAATATTTGTGTCCTAATCTCTGGAATCTCAGAATGTAACCTGAGTTGAATAAAAGGGTCTTTGCAGATGTGACTTAAGTTACGGATCTTGAAATGAGGAGACCACCTTCAGTTATTTCAGTGAGTCCTAAGTACAGTGACATCTACCCCTATAAGAGAGATACACACAGGAGAAAGCACATGGCACGCACAGAGAAGGCGTTGTGAAGATGGAGGCAGAGATTGGCATGCTGTGGCCGCAAGCCAAGGAAGCCGAGGAAGCCAGGGAATGCCAATGGTCACCAAAAGCTGGAAGATGTGAGGAAGGAATCTCCACTAGAGCCACTAGATGGCGCCTGCGGCCTTTGCTGATATCTTGACTTCAGACTTCTGGCCTCTCGGACTCAGAAAATAAATTTCATGTTTTATGCCACCAGTTTGTGGTAATTTGTTACGGCAGCTATAGGATAAAATATAGCCACTATCTGGCTAAGGAAGTTCCATTCCATTCCTAGTTGTCGTTTTTTTCAGGATGGGGTGTAGTTGTCAAATGCTCTTTTTGCGTCAATTGAAAATAACATTTTCCCCCTCCATTATTTTGTTAATGTGGGCATAATCTGTATGATTGTCTGCCCATGTGGTATTAATTTTAGCCCCATCATAGCTGTTACCCCTGGTAACACCTGTTCCTGAAAGTGTTGGGTCCTGACACATTGTATCAACCTATAGATGTGTCAGCATGAATTTTCTTGTTCTGCATTTGCTGAAGAAATGTTAAGAAGTCATTCAATAGTCTGCAGAATAAAATGGAATCTCCAAATACTTAGAGAAAAAGTGTGATTATGGAATTTGTCCTGAGGGGTTCTGTCTACTACAGTGACCACGCTGGCAACCCTTGGGTCCAGTTTGACCTGGAGAAATACTTCAGGTGGCCTCTGCAGTGTTTCCAAAATTAGAAGATTTTATATTAAAATGTTAGATAGCATACTTCCCTTGAAAATTATGCAGATGTGGCAACCCTGCCCTGAGTTCAAACATGGCAGCCATTGGCCTGAGCTGAGCATCTGCCCCTTACACAAAGAATGTCCTTTTCACTTTACCACAGTCCCGTTGTTCCTCACTGTTTTAAACTTTGTAGAGATTTGAGTTTGCAACCCCTGCTCCAGAAGCTTTGCTAGGGCATGCTGTAATGCCAAAGCATGTGTCATTGAGGGAAAGCTCAGGGGAAAAAGAGTGTGTCACAGCTACCAGGTCAACATAGTCATGTTCAAAGAGACCACTGTGGAAATAACCTAAAGATAAAAAAGGATTTCATATAGTTCATTACCAGTGAGAAAGAAAGACTGCTTGACTGACTTCTGGATAAAGATGGCACAAGGAAGCACTAAAAAAATCAAAATTAAAACACTAAATCAGCCAGGCATGGTGGCTCACGTCTGTAATCCCAGCACTTTGGGAGACTGAGACAGGCGGATCACCTGAGGTCAGGAGTTTGAGACCAGCCTGGCTAACATGGCGAACTTCCCCCCAACCCAGCACCCCCATACCAGCCTCTACTAAAAATACAAAAATTAGCCGGTTGTGATGGTGCACGCCTATAATCCCAGCTACTCAGGAGGCTGAGACAGGAGAATTGCTTGAACCCGGGAGGCAGGTTGCGGTGAGCCAAGATCATGCCACTGTACTCCAGCTTGGGTGACAGAGCAAGACTCTGTCTCAAAAACAAAACAAAACACTAAATCACCCAAAGGAAAGAAAGCAACAAAAAACTTACATGCTGCAACCAAAGAAGAAAAAAGTACAACCTTATAATGTAAAATTTGAAAATTGATAGCAAAAACAAAGAGAACAGAAGATTCTATGGAGGCGTGCTTTGTCTCCAGATGAACCTATGTCTGCCCAGCCCTCCACCCACCGCTGCAAGACATGTTGAGGAAAAAGATGATCAGACCAAATCCTAAGAATTCTCACAAATGTCCCCCAATGTGGAAAGGCAGGGCACACCTGTGAGATGTTGAGGAACCTTTGCATACCACTGTTGGATCTTGCCAGAGGCAGGAAAGTTTCCCACTTTCTGGGATACTGTGCTGAACTGAGCAAATGAACTGAAACTCTGAGGCATGGGATATTCCCTTGGCTAGCTTGAAGTCCAGCTGCCAGAGGACTTAAAGGAATCTCAGATGTGAAGGTTGAGTTCCTCCAGCAAGCTTTATACTCTGTCTGAACTGAATTCCACACATCCCCTTTTCCCCCACCTCTCCTTGTCCGAAAAACCTTGGATCACAGAACAAGTAGATAGAAACAACATTCAGCCCTGAAAAAGCAGCTTATTCAGATATATAATATACATGGGACATTAGAAAAGAACATAATCTATAAATTGGAAGATCATACTGTATGCTGGGGGGAAAAATTGATCTAGAATAACTGACACAGAGGCATAGCCCAGATAAGAATACTAAAGGGTATATTAATGTTAAAGAATTCTTCAGGTATCCAAGCAGAAAAATCAAGCCACCTCCAAGGGGAAAATTACATGGGATTAAGATCTTTCCACAGAAATCTTCTGTGTCAAAAATCAGTGAAGCATTTCTCTAATGACCAGTAATGATGAGCTTTTTTCATATGTTTGTTGGCCACATAAATGTCTTCTTTTGAGAAGTGTCTGTTCATATCCTTTGCCCACTTTTTGATGGAGTTGTTTTTTTCTTATAAATTTGTTTAAGTGCTTGGTAGATTCTGGATATTAGCCCTTTGTCAGATGGATAATTGCAAAAATTTTCTTCCATTCTGTAGGTTGCCTGTTCACTCTGATTATAGTTTCTTTTGGTGTGCAGAAGCTCTTTAGTTTAATTAGATCCCAATTGTCAATTTTGGCTTTTGTTGCCATTGCTTTTGGCGTTTTAGTTATGAACTCTGCCCATGCCTATGTCCTGAATGGTATTGCCTGGGTTTTCTTCTAGGCTTTTTATGGTTTTAGGTCTGATGTTTTAAGTCTTTAATCCATCTTGAGTTAATGTTTGTATAAGGTGTAACGAAGTGGTCCAGTTTCAGTTTTCTGCATATGGCTAACCAGTTTTTCCCAACACCATTTATTAACTAGGGAATCTTTTACCTATTGCTTGTTTTTGTCAGGTTTGTCACAGATCAGATGGTTGTAGATGTGTGGTGTTATTTCTGAGGACTCTGTTCTGTTCCATTGGTTCATATATCTGTTTTGGTACCAGTACCATGCAGTTTTGGTTACTGTAGCCTTGTAGTGTAGTTTGAAGTCAGGTCGTGTAATGCCTCCAGCTTTGTTCTTTTTGCTTAGGATTGTCTTGGCTATACGGGCTCTTTTTTGGTTCCATATGAAATTTAAAGTAGTTTCTTCTAATTCTGTGAAGAAAGTCAATGGTAGCTTGATGGGGATAGCATTGAATCTATAAATTACTTTGGGCAGTATGGCCATTTTCATGATAATTGATTATTCCAATCCATGAGCATGGAATGTTTTTCCATTTGTTTGTGTCCTCTCTGATTTCCTTGAGCAGTGGTTTGTAGTTCTCCTTGAAGAGGTCCTTCACATCTCTTGTAAGTTGTATTCCTAGGTATTTTATTCTCTTTGTCGCCATTGTGAATCAGAGTTCACTCATGTGTTGGCTCTCTTATTTGTCTACTATTGGTGTATAGGAATGCTTGTGATTTTTGCACATTGATTTTGTATCCTGAGACTTTGCTGAAGTTGCTTATCAGGTAACATCTCATGCCAGTTAGAATGATAATCATTAAAAAGTCAGGAAACAACAGATGCTGGAGAGGATGTGGAGAAATAGGAACACTTTTACGCTGTTGGTGGGAGTGTAAATTAGTTCAACCATCGTGGAAGACAGTGTGGCAATTCCTCAAGGATCTAGAACCAGAAATACCATTTGACCCAGCAATCTCATTACTGGGTATATACCCAAAGAATTATAAATCATTCTACTGTAAAGACACATGCACACGTATGTTTATTGCAGCACTATTCACAATAGCAAAGACTTGGAATCAACCCAAATGGCCATTGGTGATAGACTGGATTAAGAAAATGTGGCACATATACACCATGGAATACTATGCAGCCATAAAAAAGGATGAGTTCATGTCCTTTGTAGGGACATGGATGAAGCTGGAAACCATCATTCTCAGCAAACTAACACAGGAACAGAAAACTAAACACCACATGTTCTCATTCATAAGTGGGAGTTGAACAATGAGAACACATGGACTCAGGGAGGGGAACATCACACACTGGGGCCTGTTGGGGAGTGGGGGGCTAGTGGGGTAGGGATAGCATTAGGAGAAATGCCTAATGTAGATGACGGGTTGATGAGTGCAGCAAACCACCATGGCATGTGTGTACCTATGTAACAAACCTGCCCGTTCTGCACATGTATCCCAAAACTTAAAGTATAATAAAAAAATAAATAAAGCAATTGCCATCTTGTTCTGTTAGGTTTTGAAGGAAGGTGTGAATTGAAAATATTTACCCAACTCACTTTTTATTTATGTATAGAGAAAAACACCAGATCTTCTCAAACATGGCAGCACTCTATAAACCCTCCTTTGGAATATGACTTGAAAATGAAGGAAGTCCATCAAGAACTAAATAAAAATAAAAATTCAGGGATAGATAAGTTACAGTGAATATCAAATTCATTTAAAGATAGAATTAAGACAACATCTGGAAAAATAAAGTTGCAGAGCAATTGCAAATGTACTCATTGCTAGGAAGCCGAAAGTAACAGAACTAATGGAAATTGAGAGGCAGGGTTACCCCCTAAAGGTAGGTGGAGGTGTATGATGCTAATCAACCTCATCTTTCAGAGCTATGAGACTTTCTAAAACCGAACATGTAGTGAGCTCCTTACACCTCTCTTAATCTTTTTACGTAATGCTTATAGGCCTTTTAAAAAGCACGTCTTTTAGGGAAGAAAGCAATAGAGATTCCCTTCAGTTTATTTTTCTTAAATTCCAGTAACATGAAAAATTTGAAATTATATGAAGCAGACGTAGTGTGATACCGTAATTAGAAAATTACTTCTGTCTACCCTTCCTGCGTCTTCGTTTCTTCAGCTGTGAGACGGGTATTTCTCCCAGTGTTGCTGTGAGGATTACACGTATTTACCTGCAAAGTGCTTAGGACAGTGCCTGGCTCACGGTCAGTGCTCACGTTTGGGCAGCTGCACTTGGGCGCTGCTGGCACAGGAGGTAAGTTAGTTTGGCCTATTGCAGCGTCCCAGCATCTGTCGCGTTTCTCATGTGTGATTGGGCTCTGGCGGCCCATCCTGGCGGAGACTTCGGCTAGCAGGCCCCGCTGCAGACCCCAGGCCGGCTCGGGTCTACCTGCGCCAGCGCTGTACCTGGGCGACCTTGGCTTTGCCCCCACCGGTGACCCGGCCCGCAGGACGTGTGGGTGCCGCTCAGCTCCCCCCGCCTCGGCCGCCGACCCCCAGCTCCCCGGCGGGGCCTCCTCCTGCCACGTGACGCCCCCGCCAGGGGCCCCAGCGCCCTCCTCGCGGCCGCGCCGTTCCGGCTCCCGAGCCCCGCCTGCGCGCGGCCTCCTCGGCGCAGCCATCCTCTTGGCTGCCGCGGGCGGCAAAGCCCACGGCATCTGCCATTTGTCATTCAGCCCGTCGGTACCGCCCCGAGCCTTGATTTAGACACGGCTGGGGCGTGCTCTGGCCTCACTCTCCGGGCGGGTGCTGGACGGACGGACGGGGCAGCCGTGCTCACAGCTCAGCAGCGCGGGGCCTTGGCGCGCGGGGCGCTTCCCCGGGTCGCCGTCATGGCCGCGGAGGTGGCACGCCCGAGCGGCCTCGCCTGAGCTCCGGGGGTCGTCGCCCCGCAGGGTAGGTGTTTGGGTGCTCGCGGCTGCGGCGGGCGGGCTGGGGGCAGCGGTGGCCGTGCATTGCCGCGCTGCGAGGACGGCGCTGGGTTCGCGGCCGTGAGGAGGGTGTGCCTTTGCCGCGGCGCCTACGTGCGGGTCCGGGCTCCGCGGGGCCGGGTGCGGGACCCCGCAGATCGTCACCCGCAACCCAGGCAGCCCCACCGCGAGTGCCGCCGGACCCCCTGGACGCCGCTGCCAGAGGCGTTCGCGCCTATCTGGTATGAGGTCCACAGACCCGATTCTTACAACCTGGCGCTCTAACCTCGCCAACGGGCCAGGAAAAAAACAGAACAAGGAAAAGAAGAAAAAGTCTGTTCCAAGTAATAATGGGACTAGACAGTAACTGTTTGCACTTTCGTCTCTTATGGAAAATATGATTATTTTGATGCTTTAGTATTACAGACTGTATCAGACATACTCTTAAAAGTATTTAAAAACGTGGGGTCCTAAAAATTTCCTAGATCGGGACAGCTGATAATGCGACTTCTGTTAGTCTCCGCATCCAACTTTCAGGGCGGAATGGGGATTTCTACCTTTTACTGAATATACTCCTGTAATTTTGAATATTTTTTCTCATCAAATGTGTTACTTTCATGTTTTAGGAAACCAATAAAAATCAAAAATAGAAACACCCAGCTTAGGTCCTCCTTCTTCCAGGAATCCTCCTCTAACCCCTCCCTCCCAGGCAGGATCGGAGGCCCCTCCCGGGTGCTTTCTGGGGCCTCACTGAGGTCCTGGTCCCCTAAGTCCTCCCCCGCAGCCCCTCCGCGTATTAACCCACCGGTCTCGCTGGGCCCAGAGATTGCTTACTTAGCACATGGTAAGTGATTAATACTGTTTAATGACCGAGGGAAAAGATAAAATGTTCTCTGATGTTTCACGCTTTTCGCTCTGAAGTTAAATAGTGGTAAATTTATATGCGCTTAGATAAGAACATTTAACAGTTAAGGATCTGGAAAAGTTGACGACGTCCGATGTCCGTGTTTCCTGATCCAGCAGTTGCACGCCTGGGTATTCATCCTTAAGAACAATGTTTTTCAGAATTTGAAGTCCATTTTAGTGGGTCGTAAAGTCATTTAAGTGGATGATCAGAATTTGTAAAACACAGACGGAGAATAGAACATCAGTGTCTCTCAGGTCATAGGGGTGTTCGCTTTATGAATCTCTCTCCCTCTCCTCAGTTTCATACATACACAAATGTGTGTCATGATGTAAAACGTCATTCCTTAGTATGAGTCATGGACAAAAAAGTTTGAAAGCCACTGCCCTAGATAAATTTTAATACATGTCCACAAGCAGACGTGTACAAGAAGGTTGACTGTAATAGCAGAAAACTGGATGCCGCCTTCATGCCTACCTGAAGGAGAAAGATAAATTATACACCACTCATAAAAAGGGCACACTGTACAGTGGCCAATGAAGTATTTTTGTGTTTCAACACAAATGCCTTTCAGTGTTGAACCAAAAAAAAAAAAAAAAAGTTGCCGGAGAATGCTGTGTGATATCTTCTATGTAAAATTCAGAACCTGGTGGAGCAAAGCTGTTGTTTAGGGATGCATGTATAGGCATTAAAAGTAGTAAAGAAAAAAAGTCAAGCTAATGGTCATCTCCTAGTGGGGAGGAGAGGGTCAGGGGCTCAGAGATGCTGGAAATGCTTTATCGCCTGACCTGTGCAATGGTTACGTGGGTGTTTGCTTTGTAACTCTTTGTTAAATGATACACACTGGGTTTGAATGTTACATTTCCCCCCAAATATGTTAAAATATGGGTGTTGCAAACTGAAGAAGCCTGAGTCTAGGGCTCTCCGTCTGTTATTCTTATTTCCTGGCTTCTTTTTAGAAAAAAAAATCTTGCTCAGGGAGGAGTACCTAGGGAATTTATCAGTAATGTTTTATTTCATAAATTCCATGGTGGACATACCAGTATTCGTTAAATTATTCTTTATGTATTCTTATAACTTAATTTATAATATTTCAAAAAGCATTTAGGAGAAAACATCATTTGGTGTGTTTGCTTTCCCAAAAGTCACATTTACATGTTTTGTACACAACTGGAATATTTTATATAGTAATTTTAGCTAAAATCAAATTTTGTTATGAAAAACGAAATACTAAAAAGTATATAAAAATCACAGAACTTTACAGACTTTCAGCGTTTTAAAATGCTAACATATTGTATTTACCTCAATAATTTCTGTTCCTCAGTTCTTTCAGGCCACATTTTTAGTGCTCAATAGCCTCATATGACTTTAATATTTTATTATATTTTATTATGTTATATATTTTACATCATAATACATTATAGAACAGAATATTTCCATCTTTGCAGAAATTTATATTGGAAAACATTCTGGATACAAATATTTGTTATATACTTGCAGATATTAAACTGTAGACATTAATCCTTATGCTTTTTGTCTTAAGATACTCTACTATTAATGAAATGTATTCTGAATATTTTTCTAAGAATTTTTAAGTTTATGTTTTGTCCACATTTTGTTCTTTAATTTACCTGAGACATGTATATGTTGAGATGTATATATTTTATGTTATGAGATCAAGCTTAATTCATTTTCAGATTCCCACATGAAAAGGTAATTGTCCCGATATCAGTGATTAGCAGTGCCACTTCTGTCACATACAGTACCCAGATATATTTGGGCTTATTTCCAGGCTGTTAATCCTGGTTTATTTGTCATTTGAAAATACTGCAGATTTTCATGTACTGCTGCTTTCTATGTAGTATATTGTTCAGTTCTAAGAATTTAAGATTTTTTCACTGTGATATTTTTTCTTCCCCTAAGAGATTTGTAGAAAGTAGTCTAGTTCCAATGTGGAAGGTTTTGTGAGTTATCCTTTTGTTACTGATTTCTAATTTGCACTGTAGTTAGCATACGTGTCAAGGCCAACAATTCTTTGAAATTCGAGAATTGCTTTATGGTTTTAACTGCTCCTTGTATCATCAAGAATAATTTGTACTCACAGACTTTTGAGGCAAGGTATGTAGGTGTGTGTATACATATAATATATACACATACACTTTATATATAGATTATATATAATCTCACTGTAGAGTTTATATAAAAATTAAATATATTTATATAAATGTATATATATGAATAAAATCTCCTGTCTCTAAGGTTTATGTTTCATTAATTCAGGAAAGTTTTGTCTTTTATCTCTTTATTTTCACACATTTTTGTCCTATTCTTTAGGAGCTATGATTAGACTTCTGTTAGACTTCCTCACTCTATCACCCACATCTTTTAAGGTAGATTTAATGTATTTAATATATTTTTTATCCATGTTGAATTCTACATATGTTTTTTAGTTCTATAATTTATGTACAACAAAAAAAAGTGTGTAGCTTGGTGAAATTTACGTATGTGTATACCTTTGTGATTACTACCCAGATAAACATATAAAACATTTTCATTCCTTCTGCCCCTTCCTATCAATGGAGCCACTCGCTTCCCCCAGTCAACTACTGTCCTGATTTCTATGACCATGTATTATTTTCAAATGTTTTTAAACTTCATATAAACGGAGTCATACAGTTTATTCTTTTGTTCACATTGTATTCATCCATGTTGCATGTATAAGAATTTTTGTTTGTTTTTTATTTTTGCTTTGTATCAAGGGTTGGCAAACTATGGCCTGTGGGCCAATTCCAACCCACTGCATGTTTCTGTTTATAAAATTTTATTGGGCTGTGTTCCATGGCTCCTGTCTATAATTCCAACCAGTCAAGAGGCTGAGGCAGGAGAATCTCTTGAGCTCAGGAGTTTGAGCTTACAGTGAACTACGATCATGCCACTGCACTGCAGCCTGGGTGACAGTGAGATGACCCCATCTTAAAAAAAAAAATTACTGGAACATAGTTATCCCCATTTGGCAGAGTTGAGTAGTTGTTATAGAGGCCATATGGCCCACAAAGCCTAAACTATTTACCACATGGCCATTTACAGAAAAAAATTTATTGACCCCTCTTCTATGGTATTACATTATGTGGATATATAATATGAGCAATTTACTTATTCATTTTCTTGTCGATTAACATTTGAGTTGTTTTCATTGTTGGGCCATTAAGAATTGAATTGTGAAGAATGTTCTTCCCACTTCCGTTGGTAGACATATATCTCTCAGCTATATACCAAGGAGTTGAATTGATGGTTTTTGATAGGTTGGTTGCATTTCCATAAACACTAATAATGTTGAACATCTTAAAATATCTTAATCAGCTATTTAGATTTCCTTTATCACCTGCCTATTGAAATCTTTTGCCCATTTTTTAAAAATTAGGTTACCTTTTTGTTAATGATTTTTAGTTCCTAATATAATCTGGATAGGGAATCTTTGTTGGGTATATGTTTGCAGGAATTTTCTACCCTGAAGTTTGCCTATTTATTCTCTTTTTTTTTTTTTTTTTTTTGAGATGGAGTCTCACTTTGTCACCCAGGCTGGAGTGCAGTGGCACGACCTCGGCTTACTGCAAGCTCCGCCTCCCAGGTTCATGCCATTCTCCTGCCTCAGCCTCCTGAGTAGCTGGGACTACAGGCACCCACCACTATGCCTGGCTAATTTTTTGTATTTTTAGTACAGACGGGGTTTCACCGCATTGGCCAGGATGGTCTTGATCTCCTGACCTCGTGATCCACCCGCCTTGGCCTCCCAAAGTGCTGGGATTACAGGTGTGAGCCACCGTGCCCAGCCCACTCTCAAGATTTTTAAGACATTTGCCTTTGTTTTCCTCCAGAAACTTTATAGTTTTAGCTGTTGGATCTGTGATTATCACCAGTTGATTTTTGTGTATGGTGTGAGGGGGGGATCAAGATTTATTTTGTATATGGACATCCATCTACTCTACACATTTATTGAGAAAAACAACACCTTTCTTTTCCCATTGAATTGCATGGGAACTTTGTTAATAAATGAATGGTCATATATTTGGGTCTGTTTCTGGACTCTGTTCTTTCCACTTGGACTAATTATCCATTCTTGCATCAGTACCATACTTTTTTAATTACTGTAGTTTATGGTAAGTCTTGACATGGTATTGTAAACCCTTCAGTTTTGTTGTTTTAAACAAATGTTTTGACTATTTAAGTGCTTTACATTTCCATATAAATTTTCAAATGTGCTTGTCAATGTCCATTAAAAAAAAAAAAAGTCTACCAGACTTTTGATTGGGATTGCATTGACTCTACAGAGCAACTTTGGGAAAGTGAACATTTTAACAGAATTGAGTCTTTCCCTTCATTGCATAAGTTCTTCTACAGTTACTTTCAACATTGTTTTGTATATTCAGTGTAGAGGACTTACACATTGTTCAATTTATTTCTAGACATTTAATGTTTTTTTGATGCTGTTGTAAGTGGTGGAGTTTTTTTTTTCCCCCAGTTTTATTTTCCAAATATCTTGCCTAGTGTATGGAAACAAAATTTATTTTTATATATTGATCTTGTATTTTGTGCCCTTGCTAAATTCACTTATAGTTTTGGCAGTATGCAGATTTGTTTTTGTTTTTGTTTTTGTTTTTAATGTGCTGTCATGCCATCTGGAAAAAAAATGGTTTAAAAATGCCTTTACAATTCTATTCTCTTTTTCGCCTTTTCTTGCCTTATTGCTCTGGCTGGGACCTCTAGAACAATATTTAACAGAAGTATTAACAAAGGATATCCTTGCCTTTTCCTCATCTTAAGGGGAGAATACCTCAATATTTCACTATTAAGGGTGATGTTTACTGTACTTTTTTTGTAGATGTTCTTTACCAGATTGAGGAAATTTTCTTCTGTTTCTAGTTCACTGAGAATTGCTTTCACAAATGAGTATTGAATTTTCAAATTCATTTTATTCTGAAATAATTTTAAATTTACAAGAATTGCAAAGATAGTGCAGTGTTTTTGTATACCCTTCACCCAGCTTCCTCTCATGTTAACATCTTACATAACCCTTGTAAAGTACCAAAGTTAAGAAATTAACATTGGCACAATAGTATTAATGAAACTATACACTTTATTCAGATTACCACAGTTTTCCCTCTAATGTTCTTTTTTTTTAATTTCAGGATCCACCCCATATACCACATGGTGTTTAGTTTTCATGCCTCCCTCGTTTACTCCAATCTGTGACAGTTTCTCAGTCTTTCATATCTTGTCACTTTTGAAGAGTACTGGTTATGTGTTTTGTAAAATGCATCTCAATTTGGATTTATCTGATGTTTTCTCACAATTAGACTGAGATTATGGATTTTGAGAGAAGAATATCGCAGAACTGTTGTGCCCTTCTCATTGTATCACATATGGCAGCATATGATAGTCACATCAACTGATGATAACTTTGATCACATGGCAAGATGGTGTCTGGCAAGGTTTCTTATTGTAATGTTACTTTTTCCCCCTTTCCATAGTCTATTTGTTAGGAGAAAGTCCACAGTCAAAGGAAGGGAGGGATATCAAATAATTTGTGGTCATATGTTAAAACCACCACAGTGATTAATAAATATTTTTGAGGTAGTACAAATATTCTATTTCTCTTTAAAGTTTTGTCCAATAATTTTAGTGTTCAATGGATCTTGCCTGCAGCAATTATTATTGTGGTATTCTAATGGTGATTTTCCATTTCCTTCCTTCTTTCTACATTTATTAATAGAAATTTTTCTCTAAGAAAGATTGGTCCCTTTTTTCCCATTGATTTATTATTGAGTCAGTTATTTATATCCATGTATATTGATGGATATTTATTTAGTCTTTGAGCTATTATCTAATACCATTTTTATATTGCTTAAATTGTTCCAGCTTTGGCATTGGGATTTTTTCAGGTTGGTACTTTTGTCCTTTTGAAATGTCCCCATTAAAAATTTTTATTTTTTTTTATCATTTCCTTACTGTCTGACACTATGCGATGCTCCAGGCTCATTTAGTATTTTCCCTTCCCCAACCTTAGAATCAGCCATTTCTCCAAAATGTCTTGATTCCTTTTATTGGAGGATGGTATTAGAAACCAAAATCTGTGTGCTAGGTGTCCTTGCTTCTACTGAGATGATACTGTTTTCTTGGCCATCTTGGACAGAGCTAGGAGTTATATGTACGTATACTCGATTTTTAATTTTGTCAAATGCTTTTTCTGCATCTAATGAGATTATGACTTTTCTTAGTTTGATGACATGAAGAATTACAAATATCTGACATTTTAAAGGATGTTTTTCCAGTATTCCTTAGAACTTTGCAAGTATTAAAAGGTTTGCTTTAGAATGTCTAGCTCTCCATATTTCCTGAACAAATCTTCCTAAGATAACTCTAATGATTTTGATATGTCATAGAGCAGAAGCCTTCTTTTGTTTTTCTGCTGAATTGTTTGGCAATTTTAGACCTTTCCCATTCCATATGAGTTTTAGTACCTGTTTATGAAGTTTCTTGAAAAGTCCTGTTGGGATTTTTATAGAAATGGCTTTGAATTTATAGATCAATATGAGAAGAATGGGTATATTTGTAATACTCAATTTTTTCATTTATCTCACATGTCCTTTTTGTGTCCTTCAATGATATGATATAAATAAAGGACTTGTACATATTTTGTTACATTTATTTCTAGATCCTGATGATGTTTGTTGCTACTGTGAATAGTTTCTCTTAGTTTCTTATTTTCTAACCAGCTAGTTATTACTTCATAAATAATATTATATTTCCATTTACATAAATACATAATTTGCAAGAAATGATTTTTTTCTTTTCCTTCTGATCTTCATATCTCTTATTCTTTTGTTTATGTCTAATTTCACTGGCTAGGACAACCAGTACAATGAAGAATAGTGGTACTGATCATGGGCATTCTTATTTTGTTTCTGACTTACATAAGAATGCTTTTGTAGCACTGAAGCTTAGTGTGATGTTGTTGCGGGATATTTAAAGTTCTCTTCTTCTAGTTCTCTAAGAGTTTTATATCATGAATTGTATTGGATTTTATTAAGTATTTTTTCTGAATCTATTGGACTGTGAAGCCAGATTGCTTGCATTCAATTCCTAGTTCTGCTCCTCTGCTGCCATGTAGTATAATCTTGGGCAGTTACTTCTCTGTATCTCAATTTTCTCATCTTTAAATTTAGGTACAACTGTCTACCATATAAGGTTGTTGAGAGGATTAAATGAGTTAATACATAAAAAGGGGTAAGAATTGTGCTTAGCCCTAGGAAGTACTCGTTTTTTTCTTCATTACTTAGTGTTAGGTTATTTTAATTTAAATTATCATAATAAGTAAATTAATTACTAAATCATCTTGCACTCTTAAGTAACCTTACACATATTTATTTACATGATTTGGATTTAATTTACTGTTTTAATTTTTTCATGTAATATTCATGAGTCATAAAGTGACTGTTCTTTTGCTATAGCAAAGAATGATGGATTCCTAGAACAACATTACACAAGAGCTTAGCAACTGAGGTGGCAACATTCCCAACTTTCTGGAGCGATTTATATCTGAGTCTTTTGATAAGCTGGAGATAGAGATAGCTCTTGCATGAGCAAATTCAGAACTTGGCATATTGTGGAAAATGGTCACTAAGCAAAAAGGAAAAGTGAGTTTAGCTTTTCTGCATGTTTTACATTGCATCATTAATAAATTGTATTATTTGTGTATGGAGATTTCCATATCTGGAATATTTGGAAAGATTCATTCACCAATGATGTACTGAGCACTTTCTATGTGCCAGGCAATGTGTTTTGTTGGCTTGGGGGCTTATCTTTGCTCTCGAGGAACTTAGGGGTCAATTAGGATCAATCCTGAAGTTGAAGGCAGGCCTATTGATATCACTCAGGGAAACTCAATGATCATTTTTTTTTAAATTAATAAAATTGAACTTTCTCTTCCATTTGCATTCTGAAATACAGGAAAAAAATTTGAACTTTCTAATATCTTTCCTTCCTGCTTCTTTCACTCCCCTCAGCACCTTGGTTTAGGCCCTTGTCACCCTATGCTATTTTTCCCTGTACTGACTTTTCTTCCCTTCCTATCATGTGTAATGACCACTGGGGTCAGTTCCCTGAAAAAGTCCTTTAGTGGCATCCCAATACTTACAAGATTCTTGGCTTCTTAGCATGACAATGGTCCTTTTTTGTCTGGTCCTAACTTACTTTACTGACCTCTGATTTCTCAAAACTAATCCAGTGGCACAGGTGGTCCTAACCATGCATCAGCCCCTAAAGGTTTCACTCTCCTGCTTTTGCAGCTGTGTTCTTATTTGTGCCATTTCCCCTGCCTTAAATGTTTTCTCCCCAACTAATTTTCAACCATTTTTTTTCAAGCTCTGTTCAGAGAATACTCACTCTACAACCCTACTAGCTACATAGAAACCCTATAATTTATAATCTATAGCCCTTGTTAAATTCTTACCTTTTGTCACCAATCTTTATATCTAAATGTCTTTTCCAGATGGTCAGGTTCTTAGATAGGGTTCAAGTGGCCGACATGATACTTTGCATACAAAGAGCTATTGCCAAATAGCTACCACTACTAAGTACCTACTATAATTGTGCTACAATTTTGCAAAGTAAGTATTATTATCTCTTTTAAATTGTGAAGAAACTTAGTATCAAAGAGATTAGGAAACTTTCCTAACACCATATAGTTAGTAAGTGGCAAAACTGGTTTGTCTGAATCAAAGCTCTTGCTCTTTCTTCTATGCCATACTGCCCTTGTGCTAAAAATGAAGAAATAATTAAATAAAATCATGAACAGAAGCATTTATGGTAAAACACACACTGAAAATGACATACACAATGAAAGCTTTGCTTTCATTGCCAATATACTATAGAATCTTCACTTTGGTGACCATGATAGTTGCTATGGATTACCTGGTGTACTCCTATTTTCTTTGGACTTTCCTTCCAAGTTTTTGTTGATACTAATGAATAAGGTTTGAATATTCTAATTTTGGCTTATTTGGGGGTAAGAAAAACTGTAAAGTTTAGCCACACTTTGCTTGGTGTTTGTTTTATTTTAAGTAGAAAATTTTACTTTTGCCTAATAACCTTTGCTGGGCAATGGATAAGGTAAAAAGAGTCTAATTATCTTTCATAAAGTACTTTTTCTCTGCTTCTGTTGAGGCCTAAAATACATGGGGAAGAAAAACATATGAAGTCTGCCATTCTTAAGTATATAGCTTGATGAGTTTATACACACACACACATACACACACCTGTGTAACCACATTCAAGAGCAAGCTAGACAATATTACATCCATCGAGGATAAAATTCTCTCATTTACCTCCTGGTCAACACCTCCCCTATGGATCACACTCTTCTGATGTCCATCACTGTAGATTAGTTTTATCTATTCCTTCCCCCCCAGCCCCCTCCGCCCCAAGATGGTATCTCACTCTGCCACCCAGGCTGGAGTGTGATTGCATGATGACAGGATGACAGTTCACAGCAGTCTCAACCTCCCAGGCTCAAGCGATCCTCCCACCTGAGCCTCCCTGTTTTGTCTATTCTTGAATTTTAAGTATAACCAAACAGGATGTACTCTTTTGTGTCTGGCTTTTATTCAGCGTAAATTTTTTAGAGTCATCTGTGTTGATGCATCTATCAATAGGTAGTTCTTTTTGTATTTTTTCTGAGTAGGACTCCATTACCACAATTTGTTTATCCATTCTGTTAATAGCTATGTGGGTGTGTTCTAGTTTGGGTTCTTGCAAATAGACCTGCTGTGAATACTCATTCACAAGTCTTTTGGTGGACATTTGCAGTATTTCACCAGGGAACAAATCTGAGACTAGAATTGTTAGGCCATAGGGGAGCCAAACAGTTTACAAAACTGAATGCATATGTGTACACTTTTGCTAGCAATAGAGTTGTAGTTGGAGTGCACATTTTCATCAGCACTTGATATTGTTAGTCTTTTTCACTTTAAGCCCTCTGGTGGGTTTGAGGTGATATCTCATGGCTTCATGGTCTCATGGTTTTCATGTGCATTTCCTTGATGATTTTATGATTTTTCTATGTATCTTTTAATGCTGTCTTTTGGTGTCTTAATGAAATCCAGTTTATCGGGTTTGTAATGGTTTGTCTTTTGTCCTGTTTAAGAAATCTTTGTCTATCCCTCAATCATGAAGATATCAATTTTTTTTTTACATTTAGATCTGTGACCCATTCCATCATCTATCTCAAATTAATTTCTGTATAATGTGAGATAAGGGTCAAGGTTAATTTTTTTCAGGATCGAGATTTAATTGCTCTAGAATCTTTTGAGGAATTTTTCTTTCCCTCCATTGAATTGCATGGTGCTCTTGTTGAAAATCAAGTGCCTGAGTATGTGTGTCTGTTTTTGAACTCTAAGTTCTGTATCCTTGTTCTGTTCGTCTACCTCATGATCAAAGATGGCTAGCCAAGTTCTAGCTATGATGTTTGTATTTCAGTCAGGAAAAAAAAAAAATGGGAATAAATAAGACTCTGCTCCTGCTTCAAGGACAATTCCCAGAATTTGCACATGACATTTCTGCCTACATCTTGTCAGTAATGTGACAACCTTTATCTTCAAGGGACATTGGAAAATGTTTTTATTCTGCGGAGTCATGTGCCCATTTAAAATTCAGAGATTATATTACAAAGAAAGAAGGGAAGAATGAATATCAGAGAAAATTGGCAGTCTTTGCCATACTTTCTGTTTACAAGTGCTTTGTAGGTGCTTAATAAATGTTCATTTGATTCAATTTCATCTACTTCTCATTGAAGCCTTCTTGGTCAACTTTTGCTTGTAATCATACATGCAGACATCACAGCTCTGTGATAGGACTCTCCCAGATCCACCTAATAAGAAGCGTGCCCTGTAGTAATGGGGTCAGCTACTTCCTAGTGAGAGAAATGTCCAGACCTTGTTAAAGTTCTCTCAAATCACCCCGTGTTTCTTCTTTATGTGACACCATTGTGATCATAACAGTTCGGAGAAAATGAGACCCTAAATCAAGAAAATTTAAAGCACGATGTGGCTCAGCAGGTCTCAAAATAGAGTGGACGATGGTGGGAGGGTGACCAGGTTAAACAGTTTTTGGTTTTGGTTGAGCTCCTGACCATCCTTTATCCTTGATATTTTTGGAAAAAAGATTAGAGGTCTAGATTTCAGTTCTTCTCTTTGCTTTAATTTTATGGCTGGCCACCATTAATATAGCCAGTAACGTAGGTATTTTATGGAAATACTTATTATTACTGGGCTTTGAAACAAAAACCTCTGTTTTATAATTAAGATTTGAGCCCATCAAGTGTTAAATTTTCTCTTTCATCCCTGGAAAATATATTATGAAACATGTAGAAAGGGTGATCTTTCTTCCTTTAGTCTTCAGGGAAAAAAAATCCTTATGTTTCAGATTTGAAACATTTTATATAAGCATATGTATCATAATAGTGTTTGAATTTTAAGTGGTATGAGTATCTTATGACAGTATAGCTTTTAAAGCTATTTAACTTAGAAAACATTCATAAATTTATTCAACAAATATTTATAGGAGGTAAACATAATTTCAAACTTTGACTAAAATGGTTCGCACCTAAATACAAAGTATAGAAATCTGTTTAAATTATGTAGTTTAGAATCATGTTTCCTTGGCTTAACTTATTCCTCAAATTAGTTTAACATTTATCCCCTTTCCAAAGCAAAGCAAAAAAAACCCCAAAAAATCATAACAACAAAACAACAAAAGCCAAAAATTATGCATCATTTATTGAATGATATGAAAAGGGTAGCTTGATACGTGCATACAAATAATCTGCATAATACCGAAGTTTAAGTTTTTTATTAATTAACTTTAAGGATAAATTGAAAGGGACCTTGCTTTATTGTGAATATTTTCTGTGCTGACCACTTGTTGTGAATCATTTTATTTAATTGTTCCAACAACCTGAGAATAGATAGTTTTATCTCCTTTGTACAAATAGGAAAATTTTGGCTGAGAAAGAATGAAGCCTTTCCCAATATCAGACAGTTAATAAGTAATACAGCAAGCATTTGACCTCTGATTACTTGGATTCTGAGCACAGGGTGCCTGCTCTTTGTGATGGTTCTATCTTATTGTCTCTTAATTGTTCCCATTAGATGATGACAAGATAGAGGCATCACTGAGAGATGTGACATAGTCCAATTACCTCCATGAGTTCAGAAAATCTGAAATTAATGCAAATTTGCTATGAGCAAACACATCAGAAACTGACATGTATTATAATGAGAATTTATAATGAGAATTTTAATTGGATTAGAGCCCCACTCTTAAGACATCATTTAACCTTAATTACCTCCCTGATGGCCCTATCTCCAAATACAGTCACATTAGGGTTTGGGTTTTCAACATTTGAATTTTGAGGACACATTTGAATCTGTAACAGTGGATTTTCCAGAAACGCAAGCAGGAATAAAATGTTGGGACTGAATATGAGCTGCTCCAGTGGTCACACTGCTGTCTCTCATCACCTTCCATACATTTTTTTGCGAATAATAGTAGTAGTTATAATGCCATTAGTTTCATTTCGTTCCTACTTGAGATTTCAAGAGCTACTGTGAAGTAGGGCTGCCTTGTTAAATCTGTCTGCACTTCTGCAGAGTGTAAAATCAGTGTCATACGCTTTAATGGTAATACCTTGTCACATTCAGAGATGTTTAAAACTGCAATCTAGAAAATTGCTTTTAAACAGCGGAGGAAAGATGTTCATATTCTCAGATGACACAGTGCAGAACATGTGGACATCCCATGCACTGTGAAGTCTTAAAATTTACAATATATAGGAAAATTCCTCGTTTTTCTGACACCTTTCTGAGATTATTAAAATAATACAGATCCAAACCTAGTCTTTCCCACATAGTAAGTTATAAATTTCACCAGTATACTTTAGGGAGTCCCTGGTCCATAACAATTTTGAAATCCTTCAAAACCTGGAGAGTAAAATGCTTCTTGATTAGGCCCTGATTCTACCTTCTTGTTCATCATTTTCAGAAGCACTGGCCTTGCCCCTAGGGAGTTCTTTTCTTTTTTTTTTTTTTCCTTAGCCATATATGAAGTGAACATTTGAGAATTTGCCCTAGTTGGGAACTGAGCAAAACTTTCTATCCTGCATATAGAGTATTGGGGGCCAAAGGATCGTTTTAAGACTTCAGCTGATAGTCTTATTCTTTTTGGCAGCACAGTGCTCCCCAAAATTTGGAAGCTTTCTTATCTGTTTGTCTCCAGTCAATTCTGTGTGCTAGTAAACACAGCCCTAGAATTTTCTTTTGTCATGCATGAGTCCTGGTTTTCAGATTTGCTACATTGATTTGCATTCTCACTCCCATAGCTGTCTTTCTGGTCCTAAAGGAAGTTATCTTGGAACTGGCTGGCTTCTATTGGAAAGCTTTACTTTTAATCTGATCTATTATCTCAGTCATTTTATCCACATGAAAAGATTTAATGGATATATTATCTATCCTTGTCCTGAGACAATTTAGTTTTTTTAAAAAAAAGTTTTCCTTGGCTAATGATCTTCAAAGTCTTACCTTTAACTGTTAGTGTAGGGGTGGAGAAGAAGTTAGTTTTTGTAGTTGCAAAATCTGAAATGTCTGCTGTCTCCTCATTCCCTTTCACTTCCTGGAAACCGGATAGTTCTTTTCTAAGCTCAGCTCTTTCTTGAAATACTTTGTCAAATGAAGCCAATAATAACCAATACACATGTCAATTGTGTGTGTGTGTGTGTGTGTGTGTGTGTTTTGTTTTGTTTTTTGTTTTTTTGTTTTGAGACAGAGTCTAGCTCTGTCACCTAGGCTGGAGTGCAGTGGCGCGATCTTCGCTCACTGCAAACTCTGCCTCTCTGGTCCAAGCAATTCTCCTGCCCCAGCCTCCTGAGTAGCTGGGATTACAGGCACCCACCGCACCCAGCTAATTTTTCTATTTTTAGTATAGATGGGGTTTCACTGTGTTGGCCAGGCTGGTCTCGAACTCCTGACCTCATGATCCTCCTGCCTTGGCCTCCCAAAGTGCTGGGATTACAAGCGTGAGCCACCGCACCCGGCCGTTTTCTGTTTTTTTCTGTGTGTGTGTTTGTTTGTTTGTTTTTTTGAGATGGAGTCTCACTCACTCTGTCACCCAGGCTGGAGTGCGGTGGCAGGATCTCGGCTCACTGCAACCTCCACCTCCCAGGTTCAAGTGATTCTTCTGCCTCAGCTTCCTGAGTAGCTGGGATTACAGGCGTGCGCCACCACACCCAGCTAATTTTTGTGTTTTTAGTAGAGATGAGGTTTCACCATGTTGGCCAGGCTGGTCTCGAACTCCTGACCTCAAGTGATTCACCTGCCTTGGCCTCCCAAGGTGCTGTGAGCCACCTCACCCAACCATATTTCAATTGTTTTTTCTTACCTCTTCTCCTAGAGCTACAAGTAAATTTGACAGGAGATCTGCCTCCTGAACTAGCAGAGGCAAATGTTTTACCAGATATGTTGCCACTGTATAAAACACATCACTATCTTTCTGGCCCTTAAGACCACTTTCCTCACTACTTGCTGACCACTAAACCAAGGTCATATATTTTAGGTTTTTGCTAAAACATCCTACTTCTGGTACCAATTTCTATGTAGTCAGGATGGGCTAACATTATGTTGTGCTAACAAGCCATCCCCAAACCTCAGTGGCTTCATTCAAAGACAGTTTATTTTTTGTTTACAATAAACATCCACTGTGGACTTGCAGAAGACTATGCTTCACACAGAAAGACTCAAGCCTGTGATTGTACCACCTTTGTCATTGTACACTTTCTGGAACACTTGGCCTTCTCAGCCACTGTGGTTCAAAAAGAGAATATTCAACGGTTTTTCCTCAGTAATCAACTTTTTATTAAAGTCTAGAACTAATCTCATGCCCCTCCTAACTATACGGGGGTAGAGTTCAAGCCAGGATATTAATAGAAACACTTTTACCATACATCTAAATATTTATAAGTTATGCAGACCAACTAAGTTCAAAGCTAACCAATGAAGTCCAAAATATATCTTTCCTTGACCACTTTACCTCATATTTCCTGGAAAACCATGTTTGAATGTGGACTTCTTGGAGCCTGTACCTCTAGAACATGGCACTGGAGAGCAAGCTGGCTACTAGGCCCTGGCCTGTCTTCCCTTCTCTTAATGTTCTGGGATCACTCTGCCCACTATGTCCACATCTCCTGCAAACAGACACCCCTTGGCCACCCCTTGGGTCTAGGGACTGCATATAACAGGGCACAGTCTGCCCTTAAAAACACAGATCTAGGAAAGAGCCTGTGCGGTTCCTGGTTAGCAGGCTTGAAGCTCTTTGGACAAGGAATGCCGTGGTTCTGGGAACCAGGAGCATAGCCTAGGAGAGGGAGTGTAGGCCTGGGTGGGCACCTTCCCCTTAGGCCTTTGGACTCCTCATGATAAAGGAAATGGTGCAGCTAGAGAAAGGCCAGAATGGAACATGGATCCTAAGGCAGAGCTCCACTCACCTGGGTTAAGGGCAGTGCTGAGCGAGTGCAATGTCTGAATACCTAGAAAACCAGACAGGTTATGGGATAAGCACATAACTCTGTTCCACACCTCATGCTCACCAATTTGGCTTCCATGGTAGAACTAGGGTAGAACTAGGGAGGGAAGATGCCCTAATCACCAAAATTCAGTATCACGGCCCCCCAGTGCCATGTTCTAGAGGTACAGACTCCAAGAAGTCCACATTCAAACATGGTTTTCCTGGAAATATGAGGTAAATTGGTCAAGGAAAGATAGATTTTGGACTTGGTTGGTTAGCTTTGAACTTAGTTGGTCTGCATAATTTATAACTTATAAATATTTAGATGTATGGTAAATTAAAATCCTCATCATAAAGTTCCATTATGATATATGTCAGTTTCTGAGGTGTTTCTTCATAGCAAATTTGCATCAGTTCTAGGTTTTCCAACCTTGTGGACATAATGGGACAATGTCACATCTGTCAGAGTGATGCCCCTATCTTGCCATCATCTAATGGAAACAACTAAGAAACAATGAAATGCTTATTATCTGTCTGATGTTGGGAAAGGTTTTATTCTTTCTCAGCCACAATTTTCTTATTTGTACAAAGGGGCTAAAGCCACCTATTCTCATGTGGTTGGAACAATTAAATAATTGACACCAAGTGGTCAACACAGAAAACATTCATAGGCAAAGCAAGGTCCTTTTTCTCAGTTAAAAATAATGAAAAACAATGAGATATTCTAAGGAATGTGTCTGATATATAATGCAGCGGCATGACACAAGGGAGGAAAGAGGGGTTGGGTCCCGGGAAGATGAAGTCTTTAATATCCTGAAAAGAGTGCCTTGGGGCAGCTCTGGGCTCTTGCATATCTTGAAGGGAAGGTACGTTTTTACTATCTCAACCTAGTAATCTCTCTTGAGCCTCAGTGTCCTGGTTTTTAAAATGAGGATAATAAGAATTGCTTTGATGACCTTGATAAAGATCTTTTGATAGAGTGGTAGAGATAAGAGCCTGGGGAATGGGTTGGAAAGTGAGTGGGAGGTAAGGAAATGGGGATTATCTAAGTTTTCTGTTCTTTTCAGAAGTTTGTCTGAGAAAGGGTGGGAGTATAGTGGGACCTGGAGGTCAATGGAGGTTTTGTTCTTTAAAAATTGAGGAATATCAGCCAGGCACGATGGCTCACACCTGTAATCCCTGCACTTTGGGAGGCCAAGGCGGGCGGATCCCAAGGTCAGGGGATGGAGACCATCCTGGCCAACATGTTGAAACCCCGTCTCTAATAAAAATACAAAAATTAGCTGGGCATGATGGCACATGCCTGTAATCCCAGCTACTTGGGAAGCTGAAGCAAGAGAATCGCTTGAACCCGGTAGGCGGAGGTTGCAGTGAGCTGAGATCATGCCACTGCACTCCAGTCTGGCAACAGAGCGAGACTCCATCTCAAAAAAAAAAAAAAAAAAAAAAAAAAAAAAAAAAAAAATTGGGGAATATCAGAGCATAGTATGTGTTGATGACAAGTATCTTTAGTAAAAAGGGAGAAGATAATGTATAAGAAATTTTGAATAGAGAGGTGGAGTTGGCCTCTGGTTCTAGGGAGGGTGCATCCTCCTGTGGATATGGGGAAGTTTCTGAGTTTAGAGATAGAAGGCAGAGATGCCCTATCCAACAGCTTTTGTTTTCTCACAGAAGCATGAAGTAGGGATGTTAACAGAGAGATGTTATGTGTTAAGTATTAGGAGTGGGGAAGGCAATTGGAAGATAGGAGAGAAGGTGTGAAATGAAATGACCAAAGATTAGGGAAATGTTGCATAATTGTTGGGCAGTTTCTAGAACCCAAGTGAATTTGAGTTGGCAGAGTTAGAGTGTATGTATGTTTACCCATGGATACATATATGGAGAGAGAAAGAGAGACTGATTACAAAGAATTGACCCTGATGATTATGAAGGCTGAGAAATCCCACAGCCAACTGTCTGCAAGCTGGAGACTCGGGAAAGCTGGTGGTGTGATTCTGGTCCAAGGCTGAACGCCTGAGAAGCAGAGGAGCCAGGGGTATAAATCCCAGTCCAAGGACAGGAGGAGACTGATGTCCTAGCTCAGGCAGGCAGGAAGAAAAGGGGGTGAATTCCTCCTCCTTCCACCTTTTTGTTCTATTCGGGCCCTCAGTGGATTGGATGATGCCAGCCCATATTTGGGAGGGTGGTATGCTCCGAACTCCACCAACACAAGTGCTGATTTCATCCAGAAATACCTGCATGGACATAGCCAGAAATAATGTTTAACCTGGCACTTGTGGCACAGTCACGTTGACACAATTCACTGTCATATCACACTCTCCAGGGATGAGAACTCATCTCTGAGTCCTCCCTGCATTTCTACTGTAGTAGCCTTTCCACTGTATTGTTTCTGTGCGTTTTTAATGTCCCCTGGGGCACCCCCAGACACACTGAGCTGCCTATCTGGGCTTTCCAAGTTATCCCTGAGGTATGCATTATTATTTGGTTAGCGCTGTGATTACAAAAGTGCATAGGTTTTGAGTGGTCTACTCTGAATTTTTCTCCCTCTGTTATTTTTGGTGTGAGATTTTGCAGACCATGAGTTATTTCAAACATACGTGACCTGTCTTCATGTCTGTGTAAGGGCATTGCAATGAACTGAATGTGTGTGTCCCCCCAAAAGCCATGTGTTGAAACCCTAATCCTAATGAAATGGTATTTGAAAGTGGGGCCTTAGGGAAGAAATTGGGCCATAAGGGTGGAGCCCTCAGGAATGGGATTAGTGCCTTTATAAGAAAAGGACAGAGAACTAGCTGGCTTTTCTTCCTACCTTGTGAGGATAGGAGAGCCAGCAGTAGACAGTTGGAGGAGGTTCCTCACCAAAACCTGCCCATGCTGGCACCATGATCTCAGACTTCTCCCCTCCAGAACTGTGAAAAATAAATGTGTCAGCCATCCAGTCTATGGCACTTTGTTATTACAACCTGAACTGACCAAGGCAGGCATGCTCAGTTTTTAGAATTTTTGAATGCTTTCATGTAAAACAATAAAGGATATCATCTTCCTGGCAGATAAATGCAATTCAAAGGAAAGTGCCCACAGTAGCCCCTGATGCCAGGTCTTGCCTTTCATGGAAGATCTTGGTTTCCTCCTCCAGAACCTCTGATGAAGTGGAGCCAACCTACCATTAACTCTGCTGTGATTGTACTCATCACTGCGAAGGGCATTTATGGGATGTTCATGCATGGCTATTATTTGTAAACTAAGTTATACAGATATAGTCTTTATCCTCTAAGAATTTAACAACTTAAAAACAGTGACATAAACGTAAATGTTACAGCTGAGGTGATAAACAAACTTGAAAAATTTAGTTAATCTTGTAGGATGTTCTAGAATGGTGAACCACTGAGGAACCATACAGGTCATACTGTACACCACCAGATGACTGTGTTTAGCCACAGAGGAAGAGTGATGTTAGTTTAGGCATAATCGTTATTACTTACCAAGACTTACTGGACAAACATCACTGGGAATGGAAAAGTGTTTCTCAGTTTTTATCTTATATGTATGGGAAAAGCTTGGCAGACAAGATAGAAAGGTTATTCTAAATAAACAATATGCTTTTAGAAAGATATGAGAAACAAGTCATGTTAAACTTCAAGGAGGCTTTGTATATGTGTTTCCCTGGGAGAAGAATTAGAGATAAATGAGGAATTCTGATTTTTCTTCATTCTTAGAACGTTGACATCTATTTTGTCCCATGTTTTAGACAGAGTTTTCAGAGAAAATTAAGGTTACCATCTGCCTTGTATTTACTCAAGAAGACCAGGACACAGTGTTTTCTTGAAATAATAATGCTTATAAAAGTCTTAACTCTAGGAGCCATTGAAAAGAGAGCTGTATCCAGTGTCCCCTGAGTCTGTCACGCTGGCCCAGCCACGGACAGCTGGCTTCTTGGTGAAGAAGGGCAAACAGGCATCGTAGGGTGGTGTCTGAAAAGGAGAGGGTTTCCTTCACCCTGATCTTTTGCTTACCCACCTTTAAAAAAATGTGAATTTTTACTTTGGGAGGCCAAGGTGGGAGAATCTCTTGGGCCCAGGAATTCAAGACTAGCCTGGGCAATATAGTGACACCTTGTCTCTACCAAAAAAAAAAAAAAAAAAGCCGGTGTGGTGGCACATGCCAGGTCTTGCCTTTCAGGGAAGATCTTGGTTTCCTCCTCCAGAACCTCTGATGAAGTGGAGCCAACCTGCCATTAACTCTGCTGTGTTGGGAGGCTGAGGTGGGAGGATCAATTAAACCCCCGAGATCAAGGTTGCAGTGAACCTTGATCACGTCACCACACTTCAGTCTGGGTGACAGAGACCCTGTCTCTGAATAAATAAATAAATAAATAAAAGCCTTGAGTAACTGGGGGAGATTATAAAGCTAGTTACAATCAATTAATAGTGATTTCTAGAAATCTCGTAAGATGTAAGCATTTTAATTTAAAGGTTTCTTTTTAGCTACCTTTTAACTGAAAATGTTTTTAATATATTTCAGTGTTAACGAAGTAATGAATTAACTTCCCTCCCAGAAAGTCAAGAATAATAGCGTGTATCTTCCTGTGGAAGATGAACTTCAGAGCTCCATTTCCCTAGTTCCTATGTATAACTCGGTTATACGCACACCAAACCATGCTAATAATGCATTCTCCTCCCCTGGCTGCCTCTTGAACTTAGATCATCCAGGAGACGTCTGTAAAATTAGCACTGTAAGGAAAGCCTCGCCAGGGTATTTGGGGCAGCATATCAATGGCTTATTGAGCAGGCGCCTTTTAAGCACTGTTGAATGATAGGCAAAACTGTCACAGCTATGCATAAATGTGCTGTGTAGTTTCACAGAAGAGAATATTAGTCCTCAGTAATAATGCTATATTATTAAGCTAATAAACCTACAGAAAGTTTGTCACAATAGGTGTCTGTCAAATTACTATAATCTGAACATTATCTTTGGAGTTTTAGATGTCTCTATTGGCTGAAGAGCCTAATTTTGAAGCTTTTATCTGTTCAAAAATTTCAGTTCTCCCATCATCATCTCTGCTCAATTGAATATGTCTTTTTCAAGAGTAATCTTGACTATGTATAAACTGCTGCCTGTCAATCCCCAACGAATGTTAAGACTATCTTTTTAGGGCTGGCGAACAGTTTGTTGCTATAATATAAAATCTTTTCTGCATGTCCCAACCTTTGTTTTTGGCAATTTCCTATGATTTTATGCTTGAATAAAATACTCCTTCCATTTTACACATCATTGCTTTAGACATTTTCCTTGTTGAATTCTGGTATGTTAAAATGAAGCTTACCAATAATTAGGTGATTTATTTGTCATAGCAATGAATGATGACATCAAAACATCTTGACTTTATCATGGGTTTCCTTGAGGGATGGTAGAGTCTGGGTGCCCAGAGTCTGGTCCCAGGTTCCAGGATTTGCCACTTGCTAGTTGTTTGACTTTAGGCAACTTGTAAACCTCTTGGTGCCTCAATTTTCTCCTGGGCCAAACAGGGTCAATGTGCATACATCAAAGATTTGGTAAAAGGATTAAATGATATATATATATGTGTGTATATATATCTTTTATATATATGTGTATATATATCTTTTATATATATGTGTGTGTGTGTATATATATACACACACACACACACACACACATAATAATATATAATATGTAGCTTGGCCCATGGTAAGCACTCAGAGGTTTCTTGTTAGTAATATATTGAAAATATGGAATCTGTGAGTGCAGACAACATTTCTGACTCCCTTACTTTTTGCGTTTTGATTTTTGAAATGAGTGATCTGTGCCATGCTAACAATGAGAAAAACTTCTCCCTGGAGAAGGTATTCCTTAAACTAAACCTTTAATGCAGAAAACTAAAAGTATTCATTCAAGATTTGCCATGTAACTAGGAAGTAGTAGTAGTAGTAGTAGACATAGAACTATGGACAAGGAATGAAATACTTTTTGTAAATGGCTGTTATTATTTTAGTGTTAAAAATAGATGTGCAGTGGGTCAGGGGCAGAAAGAGATTGTGGCAAAGGAGGTGGTGTGTGTTTGTAAAAGGGCAACATGATGGATCCTTGTGATGGAACTGTTCAATATTTTGACTAGTGGTAGATATGTGAGCCTACACATGTGATAAAACTGTATAAAACACACTAATACAATTAAATGGGAAATCGCGATAGGCTAGTAGATGGTATTAATATAAACATATCGATTGTGATATTGTTCTGTTGTTTTGTGAAATGTTACTATTGTGGGAGACTGAGTAAAGGCTCTTTTAAAATTGCATATGAACCTACAGTGATCTCAAAATTATAATTAACAAATGCATGTGCAAATATTATATAAAACTAGTGATTTTTATTTTTGTTTGCAGATTGTTCCTGCCTGATTCATAAGCATCGTGATTGGCTTTTGTAAGCTGATATTTCAGTTTCTTTTATCCTCTTCCCCCAATACCTTGTCTTCTCTAATAACTTGATAATGGTTTTTTAGAGCTCCTAGAGCAAAAATTGGAGCAAAACTTTTTTGTTATTTGGTTCTTAAATTATTTTAAAGTCTGTCTCACTTTTTCTGGTACTCTTAGATAATAGTTATTTTGATAATGATTTTTGAAGTACATGTCTTGGCCTAGGGACATTTGTTTCCTTATAGTGACTTCTTATCAGAGTTATGGTTAGTGGGAGCAAAGCGCAGAGCTGAGGTTGTATATAGATGCAGACGTCCTGTTGGGCATTAGTCTTCCTCCAAAACATATTTATGTATCTTTGTTTTTAAATAGTCTATGAAGTGTCATTTTTATGGAGGAGAATTGAAATATACTAAACCAATTTTAAATACATCTTTGAGAAGTTATTTTCTGAGATGGTTTTGTTTTTCATCATGTTAGCAGGCGAGGAGAATATTGTTACAAAGTAACTTAACAAGGATTTGCATTCTCTGACAGATTCTAAGTCTGTATCTTGAATCTTGTTCTAGCAGGTTCTGTTTCACCTCTTTTGAAGCCACCAAGAAGACACACACCTCTAATACAGTCTTCCCGATAGTACCTACCTTGGCATACTCATTCCTTAGGATGTTAACTGATATTATATGGAAAATGAGCATATGGTCATTTAAATTTGGGGAAAAGGCTGAGTTAAAATCAAATTAGACTTATTTCCAACAAGTGATTATCGATGGCCTTTGGTGTGTGGTGTTTCTCCAGCATATTTCACCATACAACCCCTACCTCACCAAATATACCATTGAACTGGTGCTCCACAGAAAAGTTTGAGAAATTTTGCTTTAGAATTTAGGAAACTGATATAAATGACAGAATTAATTGTACATTTTTCAGAATGATAGTGAAAGAGAAGAAGGACATTTGAGCAGAACGCAAGTTGGACCATAAAAGGACAGTTGGATTAGCTTAAAACAGCTGACTTGGAGTTAGGCCTAAATCATTATTATAAATATAGTTATAAGACAACATAAAAATTTAAAATCTGGAAAGTAAAAATACATCATTGTTCCTTATTCCTTGAAGATTCAGGATCTGTCCTTCCCTGTAAGACTAATGTGTCCTAATTCTTGGTGATTTTCAGGCTTTGTAGAGTCTTAACAGCCTGGCTTCTCGGTTTCTTGATTTCCTCTCCTTCAATGACCTTGTCTTCCAAACCACATTAGCAACTTTCTCCCGTAGTCATACTGTGGACCTAGTCATTAATAAGAACTGCTCTCACTCCATGATCTTGAGTCCCAGCACCCCATTCTCCATCTGTCCTCCCACTCCAACACATTTTTAACTCCACCTAGACATACAACTTTTACACTGCAGCACAATTCCTTCATATCTCACATCCTCCCTTACTCAACGTCAATAGCCTACCCTCTCATTAAAATCACTCATCCACTCATCTTCTCTGTCCCTCCCCTTTGCTTTGTTGTACTTAGCCATCTATATCCCAGTGCCTTGGTTTGCTGATTCCATGCCTGCAGCGTGCAGCTGAACATAGCTGGAGAAAGATACCCAGCCATGCTCAATTTAAAGCTTACCCTTGTACTTATATTCTTAGTCCCATCTCCTCTCACCTGCTCAAGGATATAGCTACAGCAGTTGTCCCTTCTCTCTTCTGCATCATGCATTCCCACCTCCCTGCTTTACTTAAAAAAATTATTTAACTCCCATTCCTCTCTAATTACTACCCCATTTAATGTCCCTGCTTCCTTTTACACAATTTCTCAGTTCTGTCTGGGCATTCCACCAAAGTTCTCAAGTGTCACCAGTGACCTTCATATTGCAAACCCAACCATTAATTCTCAGTCCGTATCTTCCTTGATCTGTCAGAAGCACTGACCCCACTGATCATGCTGCTCTGTGAAGTATGTTCTTCCCTTGTCTTCTGAGTCTCCACACTTTCCCAACTGCCTTCCTATTGCATGTGACTACTCTTATCTTTCTTGCAGTTACATCCTCATTGTCCTGACCTCCAAACATTGGCTGTCCCTGGGCACAGTCTCTGTACTTGTCCTCTGCCGATTCTCACTCCCTAGCTGCTCCCATTCATTTTCATGGCTTTAAATACATATATGCTGGCAGCTACTAAATTGCCTCCAGTGTGGACCTCTTCTCTAAACTCCAGATTCAAATATCCAATTGCTGGATGTCTAATAGGCATATCAAACCTAACATGTCTGCACCTGAGCTCCTGAGTTCTTCTCTGTTCCCAACCAAACTTCCTTCATCCTAAGTAGCCATTTACCGAGATGAGGAAGACTCTTCTTCCAGTTGCACAGGCCAGGTGCCTTTGCAGCATCCTCATTTCGTCTCTCTCACCCTCTACACATTCAGCTGTCAGGAGATACTGTCAGCCCCACCTTCCATAAATCCAGAAGGTGACCACTTCTCCCCAGCTCTTCTGCTACTGCGCTGGTGCACGCCTTCATCATCTCTTTATAAGAGTAGCCTTCTAACTGGTCTCCTTGGTTTCATACTTTCTCCCCTAGAATTCACTCTCCACACAACAGCCCGATAAATTATTTAAAACTGTAAGTCTGATCGTGTTACTTTTCTGCTCCAGTGTCTCCAGTCCCTCCCATCTCACTTACGGAGGCTTATCAGCTCCTATGTGCTATGGGTCCCGTTACTTCTGGCCTAATCTTTTACCGCTTCCCTTCACCGACTGCTTTAGCCATACCAGTTTTCTTGTTTCTGCATCGAGTTTTGCAATTATTGTACCCAGAAATAGCCACATGACTTACATCCTTACCTCCTTCAGATCCTCCCTAAATTGTCATCCTCTCACCCATGCCTTTTTCCCTGACCAGCCTGTTTTAAATTGACACTATTTTCACTGCTAAATCTCTTAGCACTTCCTGTCTCTTCATTACTTTTATTTTTTTAAATCACCATCTGATACATATTTTACTTGAGCTTTGTTATGGGATACAGTTAAGCTACTAGAAACAATTAATTCAAAGATCAGCTTAATTCATTGGTGTGCTTCACAAGGGTAGGAATTTTTGCGTGTTTTGTTCACAGTGGTGAATCCCCAGCACCTAGAACGATGCCAGGAGAAACAACCACTCAATAAATGCTGGTTTAATGAAAAAGAAAAATCTTAAAAACCAAGTCCACCATATATATCCCACAAAGATAGGAAAGTGGGATTGGGGAAAGGGATGCTATAGTAGTTTGACTTTGCTTATTACACCCTTCTCTAGTTGCTGACTGATCATAGAATTGGGTAAATGGCTTGAGCTGGGACAATTTATTGTAAATATAAAGCACGAAGGCAAATATAAAGGATTGGAACTTCGTACTGAGAGGACTTCTGCTTCCAGCCATCTTGTAATAACAGGAACTGGAGTTATTCTCTGGCCTAAAATAGCCTAACAAACCGACACACACAAAAAGCCCATAAAACATATGAAACAAAGGCATTCCGACATTGGACAAGTGGCACGAGACAGTGAACACTGAGAGAAGGAAAAAACAAATCATTTGCCCCAGGCTGCAGTGCAGGAAGGCAGAACCCAAACACAGCTTATCCTAGGTTGAGATGATGGAGTTAGGAATTCTGGGAGGCTGAGGCAGCTAGAATTTGAAGGACAGAGTACCAGAGAAGAGAGAGTTAGTTACACAGAGAGTGAGCTCCAGAGATCTTCAGAGGGCTCTCCTGGAGGCTTCAGCCGAGTGCTGATTAGTGCATATGCATAAGAGAACTACCCATGGATGAGGAAAGAGGCACTGGGAAGAAGAAAGTAGCTCATATAAGGCAGTGAAGAGTGTGTCCCCCCCACCCCACCCCCACCATTCAGAGTGGAAAAACCTTGTATATAAGTGGGATTAGATGGTGTACTCAGAAGACTAATGCTTCAGCGATGAGGCAAAATTAGCCCTAGACTAGTCTAATCTGATCCTGCCTGAAAAATCTTAAAAGTAAGCCATTCAAGACAGGTCATAAAACTGTTTTGTAAAGGGCCAGATGGAAAATATTTTAGGATATGTGGGCCATGTGGTCTCTGTTTTAACTACTCACTTCTGCCCTTCTAGTGTTAAAACAGCCATAAACAATTTGTAAGCAAATGTATTTACATGTATCAGAATGTATTCCAATAAAATTTTATTTATAGAAATAGGCAGTGGTCCAGATTTGGCCTGTGGGCCTAGTTTGCAGACACTTGGTTTGAAGGATCAAATTGTTTCAAGTAGCTTAACTGTATCCCAGAACAAAGCTCAAGGATATTTAAGGAAATACAAAATATCCAGCACCCATTAATAAAGTATGCAATATGTAGCATTCAATCAGAATTTACCAGATGTGCAGAGAAGCAGGAAAATTCAACAGTGAAGAGAAAACTCAATCAATAGAAACAGACCCAGAAGTGACACACATCTAATAAGTGGAGATACTAAAATAAATTAAATAGATTTAATAAGGATATTCAAATAGTTATTGTTACTATGTTCCATATACTCAAGATGGTAGTGGAAAGCATAAGGTGGTTAAGAAAAGATGGAAGCTATAAAAAGACCTAAATTGAACTTCTAGACCTCTAGACATTTTATAAACACCTGAGTTGAAAAATACACTGGATAGGATTAAAATCCCAAAATACACTGGATAGCAATTATACAAAATGAGATACTGAATGGAAAAAAAAAAAAAAAACTAGAAAAAAGTGAATAGCACATCAGTGAGCTGTGGGACAACTTGAAATGACCAAATATGTATGTAATTGGAGTCCCCAAAGGAGGGAGAGGACAGAAAATAAAGATATAATGGCTGAAGACTTGCCAAATTTGATGAAAACAATAAATCCACAAATCTAAGTTAAATAAATATCAAGCAAGCACAAAAACATGAAGAAAACTACACCAAGGGACACCGTAATCAAATAGTTTAAAACCAGTAGTAAAGACAGATTTTAAAGCAGAGAAGAAAAAACTATACATTCAGAGGAACAAACATGACAGAAGGCTTCCTGTCAGAAGGAATGTAATCCAGAAGACAGTGGAAAGACACCTTCCAAGTAGTGAAAGCTAAAACTGTTAATCTAGAAATCTATAGTTGTGACAATATCTTTCAAAAAAGGTGAAACATGCAAGCACTTTCTTTGGTAGGAAAATAACAGGTGAAATAAAGACTTTTTCAGATGTACTGAAGCTGAAAGAATTAATCACCAGTAGACCCACAGTGTAAGAAATACTAAAGGAAATCTTTTTTTTTAAACTCTCACATTTATTGTCAGTTGATTTAATAAAGAAGGAAAATAATGCCAGATAGCAGTAAAGAGCACCAGAAATGGCAACCACCTAGGTAAATAAATACATACGATGATGATTATTATTAATATTTTTTAAAAGATAGTTTAAACAAAAATAGTAGCAAATGGGGTGTATAACATATAAAAGCAAAAGGTACAACAATAATTGCACAAAGGTCAGGTGAGGAAAAATATAACTATAAAGTTTTTATACTCTACATGAACTGGTATAATATCCCTTGGAAGTACACCATGGTAAGTTAAAGATATAACTATAAACTCTACAGCAACCACGAAGATATCAAAACATAGTTATAAGCCAAAGGAGATAAAACTAGAGAAAAATAATTCAAAAGAAGAAAGAAAAGGAACAAAGAATAATTGAGGCAATTAGACAACAAATAACAAGATCGTACATTTCAGCCTAATCATGTCAGTAAGCATGTTAAGCATAAATGGTCTGTCATAATTAAAAGGCAAAGAATGTCAGATTTAATACACATATTGGCCAGTCTGAAGGTAATGAGTTACCTCAATTGATTGTTCACAGTCAGATTTAATACATACAAAACGCTTTGAGAACTAACTATATGCTGCCTACAAAAAAATGCACTTCATGTGTAAAGACACAAATAGATTATAAGCTAACGGATGAAAAAAATATCATTTTTAGCACTGATTTTTTAAAACTGCGGTGACTGTATTCATATTAGACAAAGTAGAAATTAGAACAAAGAATATTACCAGGGATAAATAGAGTTGTTTCATAATGATAAAGTGGTGAATTCATAAAGAATAAATGATCTTAAATGTTTATGCACCTAGTAAAATAATTTCAGTATACATGGGAAGAAATAGACAAATTCACAATTGTGGTCAGATTTCAGCACCCTTCCTTCAATAGATAATAGATCAAGTAGTTGGAAAACCAATAAGGCTATAGAAGACTTGAACAGTGCTATCAACCACATTGACTTAATTGGCGTTTATAGAACGCTACTCAACAGCAAACTGCACGCTTTTTCCAAGCATAGCCAGAACATTTTTCAAGATAGACCATATTCTGGGTGGGAAAATAAGTCAATTCTAAAGGATTTAAATCATACAAAGAGTGTTCACTGACCATAATGGAATTTAATTAGAAAGGAATCTGGAAAAATATCTTGTAACTGAACATCACACTTCCAAATAACCCAGGGGCACATCCTGAGACATTAAAAACATCTTAACAAATTTAAAAGAATAGAAACCATACAAAATACTTTCTGAGACTACAGAATTAAACTAAAAGTTAATACTGGAAAAAGTGCTGGAAATTTTCCAAATATTTGGAAATTAAACAGTATGCTTCTAAATAACCCATGGATCAAAGAAAAATCTCAAGAAAAATGTTTAAATATTTTTAATTTTAATGAAAATACAGTTTATGAAACCATGTGGGATACAGCTGAAACAGTGCTTCAGAATTTGTAGCATTAAATGATGTATTAGAAAAGAAAAAGAACCTAAAATCAATAACCTCAGTTTCCACCTTTGGAAACTAGAAAAAGAAGAACAAATTAAACCTGCAGTGAGCAAAAGAAAGTAAATACTGAAAATTAGAGCGGAAATCAACAAAGTTGAAAACAGGAAAACAATGGAGAAAATCAACAAAATAAAAAGCTGGTTCTTTGAAAAGATCAGTAAAATGATAAATCTCTAGCCAGGCAACCAAGGAAAAAAGAGTACACCAATTGCCAATGTTAGGAATGAAAGAGGTGTTATTCTGCCAATCCCATGGATAAAATACAGGATTAGTAAGAGAATAGTATAAATAAGCTCTCACTCACATATTTGATAAATTAGATAAAATAGACTAGTTCCTTGAAATACACATATAAACTTAAAACAGCTTCTAGACAGCAGACCCAGATGGTTGTACTGGTGAATTCTACCAGCCAGCCAGTGTGACACAAACGAAATCAATCCGCACCAAAAAGAAATGAGCTGGCCAGGTGCAGTGGCTCACACCTATAACCCCAGCATGTTTGGAGGCTGAGATGGGTGGATCACTGAAAGTTGGGAGTTCGAGACCAGCCTGGCCAACATGGTGAAACTGTGTCTCTACTAAAAATACAAAAATTAGCCTGGCATGATGGTGGGCGCCTGTAATCTCAGGTATACAGACTATACCTGTAGTCCCAGCTACTCGGGAGGCTGAGGTGGAGAATTGCTTGAACCTGGGAGGTGGAGGTTACAGTGAGCCGAGATTGCCCCACTGCACCCCAGTCTGGGCGATTGAGCCAGACTCCATCTCAAAAAAAAAAAAAAAGAAGAAGAAGAAGAAAATTAAAAAAAAAGAAGTGAGCTATCAAGCCATGAAAAGGCATGGAAGAAAATTAAATGTGTATTACTAAAGTAAAAGAAGCCAATCTCAAAAGGCTGCATACTATATAATTTCAACTATATGACATTTTAGAAAATGCAAAACTAGACAGTAAAAAGATCAGCAAAACTTCTCTGTATGATGTTATAATGATGGAGAACTGTCATCAATTTTTTCAAACCCATAGAATGTACAACACCAAGAGTGAACTCTAAACCATGGATTCTGGGTGATAATGATGTATCAATGGAGGTTTATCAGTTGTAACAAAGGTACCACTCTAGTGGGGGATGTCGATAATGGAGAAGGCTAAGTGTGTTGGGGGGGAAGGGAGTATATGGGAAATTCCTGTAACAGGCTCAATTTTGCTGTGAACATAAACTTCTCTAAAAAGTAGCCTATTTAAAAAAAAATCGAACAGGAAATTAGAAAATATTTTGAACTGAATGAAAATGAAATCATATTTTCAAGTGACTAAGATGCAACTTATAGCAATGCTTAGACAGGAATTTGTAGCACTACATGTCTATGTTAGAAGAGAAGAATGGTCTCAAATTAATAACTCATCAGAGATTGTCATAATCATCTTCAAAATGTCTGAACATCTTTCATTAAAAAATGTGTTTCTTTCATGTTGTGAGAGAAGATAGAATTAGGGGTGGTTACTTACAAAAAGGAACCCGGCTCTTAGGACAGAAACAATTGTCATACTTCACCAGCTCTAGGCTGAGTTTCTTTAGCAAGACATATTCCTTTAGATATTCATAAGAGTTCTTTTAAACTGTTTCTGATATAAATGGTAATGAAGAAAATATTTTAAAATATTAACAGGAAGTAAATTGCACATTTCAAGTGATGTGTTGTATAGTAGGTAATGCAATATAAGAATAAGCAGTAATTTTAAAAGTCACAGAACTGTAGAATGAGAAGGTGCCTTAGGTATTGATATTATTAAGTCAAACAAGAGTGGCTTCAGCTCCTGCCTCTTTAATATCAAGGCCTTGGATGAAATTTTTAAAAGGAGATGAGGACATCCATTTAGGTTTTCAAATGAACAAAAAGCAGTATAAGGAGAACTAAATCACTGAGTGAGATATTCAGAATTCACCAAAAAAAAAAAAAAAAAAAAAAAAGAAAAGAAATCTCAGGCTCAAGGGCCACCAGGAATATTCCAGAAGTACATCTGTACTAGATAAAAGGTTGGATAAATGTCACCTTCTCTGCAAAGCCTTTTCTGGTTCTCTCAGTCTTAGTGGCCTCTGTCTTCCCACAGTATTCTGTACACTCTGTACTGTGGCATCTCTATGCCACCGCCCAGTAATAGGGTATCATGAAAAAATGAGACAAGGAATAAAAAATAAGGTTTGCTGTTTACCACTGGCAGTCTTCTCTTGTGCTACATAATTAATCTGTTTTCTCTTAGTAATGTGAGGGTCAACGAAGTAAGATATGTGTTAGTTCTTTGAAAACATGAAAGCACTATCTGCAGACAACAAATATCCCTGTGTGTATTTGTCTCTTCAAGTGGTAACAGTCTGTGAATTTCTTCTTTTACCAATACATTTCTACTTGAAATGGCTAAGTGGCAAGAAGTAAAGCTGAATTGTGCAGAAAAACCACACTGCTGCTTTATAGTAGCAAGGATTTGCCTCAATTAGCCTTTTAAAACGACACTTCAATTAGTGTTTCTGTTTTGTAAAGTAGCTTCTTTCTCTTTTTTAATAGTTTGATCTTGGTTCATTAGTTGTCCCCCATAAAATCCTAGATTTGAAGGCTAAACTTTTAATGCAAGGAATCATGCAATCTAGAGACTGAATGTTAAATTTTATGTCTTTTTCTTTAAAAGAAATTTTTCCTTTTAACAAGTTTACACTGTTTTGATTTTCAGCATTGATAATAGCTATAATTATTGATCTTTTGCTGTATGCCAACACTGTTTTAGGAGCTTTATATTAGTTATCTAATTTGATCCTCCACAAACCCTGTGAGGTTATTATTCCTCTTTTACAAATAGGGAAACTAAGGTTCCAAAAATACTGTTAATTGCTTAATTTAGAAAATTATTACAAAGTGACACTATAATTTAAATACAGATCTGACTCCAGAGTCCATACTCTTAAGCAACTACCTCATTGAATGGAAGTGGTACAATGCATTGGCCTCAAAAACTAGGATGACTTATTTAATATAACCTTGGTGAGAGAACTTCAGTGAATGATTATATCCCCAGTACATGGTAGCTGGTGTAATGGAAACAGCATGAGACTCAAAGATAGAATACTTGAATTTAAAGTTTTAACTGCTGATTATTAGTTCTATGACTTTGGCAAGTCAATTTACCTCTCTTGAGCCTATTATCTCCTCATTCAAAAATAGATTAATAAAACCATCTCTCTCAGGTGGTTGTGGCAGAGATCCAATGGATAATGTTTCTCAGTGTTTTGTAAATGCTTTTGAAAGATACATACATGGATTGATAAGTGTTTTTGGTCATTTGCCAAAGACTTTCTTTCAGTAGTATTTTTCCTGAGTGCTTTTAAAAAACAATTTGATTTATAGAAATGTAGCAAGTTTCCAGAGAACCTCTGCTGAGTTACAGGGTGATCATTACATAAGGAAGTTCTACTCATAAGCCTAGGTTTCTTTGATGAGATACATCGTTTTTGAGGAATGGTTATTTCATAGTACTGCGTCAAGGAATTCTTCACAGATATTTCTGTCATGATTTTGGAAGAGTGGGAAGACAGAGGGGTTAAATGTGTCCCCTAGGCCCAAAGCAAGTCAATGCCAGAGTTAGCTTTAAGGTTCCTAATTAATTGTCACACCATTTTTGTCACAAGCTACCTTTCCTGTGCAGTTGAGAGTTCTGTATATGCAAAGTCCATTTCTGTCCTAATTTGAATATAAGGGAATGTCTTTTCTCCTTGAGGGCTGTTCAGCTCTCTATACAAAATAGCATCTTTGACAGTCCAAGGTGAGTAATTGGTGAATAGATGGCCCTGGAGGTCACTGGTGACCTCCCCCCCAACCCCACCACCGAGGTCAGTACTGACGCCTGTGGGCACGTGGGAAGGTTGTGTTCTGCCTCACCGAGTGGGTTCATACCTTTCGTTCCAATATTGTTTATTTTCTTTTTGGTTTCACAATTTTGAAACTTAACCCATCGATTCCCATGTGTACTCAGGATTAGTGACAAATGGAATGGAGCACAATGAAATGAAGGCATTTTGTTATAGGGTTCCATGAAGGTGGGAAATAAGCAATTCAGAATTCAATGGTGAATTTGGAAACCTCTTAGTTATATTTGTTCCGTGTAGGTAACCAGTCAGAGTAATTCATTTTCTTTCATAGTCCCTCTTGCTCTCTCCTCTCTCCTTGACTAACCGTCCTCACCCCAACAAACACAGAACTCATTTATACACAGGAGCTTGGATTACCCAGTTTGGCTGATTACCTGGATCCAAAAAAATCTGTTATATCTCTGTTCACACTTTTGTTGTACAAACAGAATTTATGCAAACTAACTCCATCTTTAAGTTGTGTTGCTTTCTCTGGAGATCACCCCTTAGGGTAACCCTAGAAACTGCAGCTCTGGAGATCACCCCTTACTAAGGTAACCCTAGAAACTGCAGCTCTGAATTCATCACGTTGTAGTAGCTTATTGGGTGTAGCCGACTGGCTTTAGCACAGCAGTGAACTAATAGAGGTGCGTGTATAGCCATCTTCCTCTGGCTATTAGAACGAACCATTCGATTGAGAATAAAGTTTCCATATAGTTTGGGTACGGTGACATGAAAGAAGTTGCAGATTGTTCAGTGAGACCATCGCTTGTAGGGTTGTAGGATGGAGGAAGAAAGGGAGAGTGAGAGGGAGAAGTTTATTTATGGAATGTCAGGGGGCCATTGAAGCTCAGCAGGCCCTAGAAGCAGAGGACTTCCCCCCGTGCTTGTTTTCTCCCTCTGACCTTGGATGAACTAGCGAGCAGTATATTATGCTGGGTGATTGTGCTGGTTTGTCATGGTTAGCATTCTGAACTGTCACTGGAATGTAGGAAACGGATGAATTTGAATTGAACCATGAGGTGGTCTGCTGAGCCCTCTCCTTGTCTCAAGGAAACCTGTCGCTGTTTGTCTGGGCTGGGCCTAATGAAAGCAATGGAGGGAAAGAGAGGTGGGCCTTTGATCTCTTTGTTGCAGCTGCTCCCTGGGAACTCGCTGAAATCAATGCCCTGTTTTCCTGAAGGAATGAATGGCTCTGCCTAACTAGCTTTGTGAAGCCGTGGGGAATTCACTGCCTCTGTTTATTGACAGCTGAAAAGGAGCACATGGGGTGGAATGGACCTTCTTGTGAAAACCAGGCACAGGGAAAATTAGACCTCAATTTAACACAGAGGAATTGGGAAATTCACCCCAAAGGAGACGGGAGTTTCTCATGCTTACATTAGAATTACTCAAGTTTGGGGCTAGTGTGTAATGAACAATGGAGGTTTTGTCACAACTATGTTATAAGTAGGAATATGGTCTGCATAATAAATGATGTCAAGTAGAAGTTGATTCTCCACCCGCCCTCTTTTTTTAAACACAGAAGTAGAGAAAAACAAATATTAACCATGATACAATCAGGTGATTCTTTTATTTTTGCCTTGAGAGGAAAGAAAACAGTGATACAGTAAGCATTATTGATATTATATGGAAACTCTCTAAAATCCATCTTTCATTCATTATATTTTAAAACATCTTTGAACTTGGAAGCTACGTTCCACTCAAGCCAGCGATTCATGCCATTCTGGATTGTGTGCATTGCATGGGAATATTACAATAATATATTTATTTTAAAATATTTATATTCTTGGGATATTGTAACTGGAAGTGTGTGTCAAACAGAAACTGGCTAGCAGACCAAGATTAGCGCCTGACATTATAATAGTTGATAAATCTTAAAATTACCACCTTTTTAGAACACACTAAAGAAAAAGTCTTGAGTTTATCACAAGGAAACATCTCTGAGATACCTTCTTTCACATCTCCCCTCACTTGCTTGATTTCCCAGGAAGAATTTATGGCTTCTTCCTTTGGCCCCCAGCCCTTTGTGTACACCTCTATTATGGCACTTAACACATGGCCCTGTAGCTCTTTATTTAGGTGTATTCTTTTAGCTGGAAGTAAAGCAGCTGTGTTGTATTCATTTTTATATCTCAAGCCTAGCAGAGCTCTTGGCTCAGTAAATGCGAGCTGAATGAATGGGGATTGATGGCTCTGTCTACATTCCTTTGAAAGTAATTACTTATCACAGTTTCAACTGCAAATACTAAATTTTGGGAGAACCTGATTGGTCTGCTGTTACCTGATTGTTGCTATTGCTTTTTAAAATTCTTCCTCTACAGAGAACTATTATGCCCTCTTTTGCTTTAGCAAGTTTGTCAGGCAGTCCACAGCCTCTAGAAGGAAGCATCACCAGTGTGTGGCATTTTTCTTTTCAGATCCAAGCTCTCTTCTCTGTTATTCTTTCCTAAAAATAAACCACAACATAATGATATTTCCATTAAGAAGATGAAAAAGCTTTTCATTTAGAATTTTGTAGACTTTTACTTGAACGAATTTAGTGATTGAGATGGATAAGGCTGCCATTTTACATGATTTAATTCTATGATGTAATGTTAAATAATAGCAAAACTCAAAACCTCCCTTGACAATTTCTTTAACCAGATTTACTACTATTGCATGTTTTGAATTCCTTATCAGAAAAGGCAAACAAACAGCTTTGCTTCTTAGTGAAAAGTCTAAGGGAAATTTTGATTCTGAAGCGCTGACTAGTCTGATTTCACAGAACACTGGGACAAACCCAATTTCTTAGCTATTCTCAACTTATAACCTATTTCTTTTTAAAGCCAGAGCTGGAAGTGGGAAACTGTTGTCAACATTTATTGGGAAAATAAAATCATAATGGAAATTTTTAGAAAGTGTTGTAGGAGGGAGTAAGTAAGCAGACAAGTACAGGAACGGGCTAATACTTTACTCTCCATGTTATTTTTGTTTTATGTTCACTACCAAGATTATTTTTAAAGAAACTTATTTGCACTTCTGTTTTGATTAATGGTAGAGGTAAAATTTAAAATAGAGGTTTACACATTTGTGAATTGCGGGAGGAATCTCGTAGAGGAAGGGGTATTTGTATGGGTTGTACAAATAACGTCGGGTCAGCGGGTTGTGATTCTGAGATTTTAGATTTCTCATGAAACAGAAAAATTACCATGACTTTGATCATTGGTAGACTCTCACCCTCATAAGTATTAACTTGAAGATAAAAAAATAAAAAGCATTAAGCATAGCACTTAGATTTCATAACTTGGCTGCTCAACCCTCCCAGTTTCTGGAAGTAATTTTGTATGACATAATACCAAAGTAGGGAGAGGCAGAGAGTGGAGGGAAATGTAGGAAATCAAACTGCACTTTTCCATTTGATGTTTCAGCTTTCAGCAGTGAGGCATATCTTTGTCTACATTAATAAAAAAGAACTACAGACAGGCCAGGGAAGTAACTGCAGTTAAAAATTGTGTTCTTGCTATGCTTCTAGAATCAGATAACTTCAACTATGTGATTCTTCAGAAAAGAGCCTTTTTCTTCAGACTGAAGACTGCTGTAATATCCAAGAATAATTTCAAGTAACTTAAGAGTCAAACCCTCAAAATAGGTTTGGGGATGGACATATGTTATGTCTCTGTGTTTACATGTGTGTTAATCTACGTAAGCTAACTTCCTAGTAGAAAAATACCAGATATTTCCCTCTTAGACAGTTTCCCGTCCACCCAGACTGACCAAATAAAGCAGCCCTAATAAACGTTTATCTCGCCGTTAAAAACAAGATAGCCTCCTTACCCACTAGATTTAGTTGCAAGAAAGCTATTCTGAAATACAGAACTATCTAACATTAAATAATGTGTCAGTTGTGTAAGATCAGATATGACTATTATAAAGATCATCTGTAATAATTAGATACCTAATCATTTGTAGTTAATCATTTGTATATTAATGAGGTTGTTAAAATACTTAGTATATTTTCAGTAGTTTAAATGTTTACTTTGCAACATTACATATTGTCTTCTTTAGTGAGACATTTTTCTGCAAGGAAAAACCTCAATTCAGGAGGAAAAACCCAAACTCAGCTTATACCTAAAAGTTTATGCCTTTTGCATTAGTAAGATTCACATTGATATGGTTTCGTTATTTTAAAAACACACACAACAGCAGCCTTTTTGGTCAAGGCACAAATGTGGGCTACTCAGAGAAGGAGGTTACTTAGGGTTGGTGCTCAAGTATTCATCCAATTGGATTGCACTGCTAATCAGTAATGAATTTGTATCTGTGGAGGTGAGGGTTGATGGGTTTAAGTTATTGATCTATTTCCTGTCTTCATTATTTTCACTGAAAGCTATATTTCCATCTCTTTTCAGTCTGTAAACATTTCGCTGCTGCCCTCTCATCATTTGCTGTCCAGTTTCTGTCCTTTTCCTTATCTCAAGGTGAATGATTGGGTCTGCACAGCAAATTCTTTTCTCCAGGCCTCTGCTGATAATAGTGGTCTTGACTTTAAAAAAAAAAATTGAAGTTAAGCCAAAGTGGGGTGTTTTCTTCCCCCCATATTTTGCCTTTTAGTGGCCTTTTCTTCCCTCCCCCTCTTCACCCTCATCCCTGCTGAGGTTCTTGTTTCCCTTACCCAAAGGAATAGTGTTCTTCTTAGTTGACACTCTTAAAAAGGTTCTGACTTAAAAAAAATTTTTTTTTTTTTGGTAGAGATTGAGTCCTGCTATGTTGCCCAGGCTGGTCTCGAACTCCTGCCCTCAAGCATTCCTCTTGCCTTGGCCTCTCAAAATGCTGGGATTACAAGTGTGAGCCACTGTGCCCAGCCATGATTATCTTGTAATTTCTGCTTGAGGCTGTATTTTTACTTGGGGTCTCTGAAAAATAAATACAAATACATGAATACTCCCTGCTTACCAGACAGTGTCAAGCATTTATCTCAAATTAGCTTATTTAATTCTCAAAAGGGTCTTGTGATGTGGGTGTAATCGTTATCTCCATTTTACAGGAGAGGAAGCTGAGGTAGAGAGAGAAAACCAATTGCATGAGGTCTCTAAGTGGCTCCAGGTGGCACCAAGATTGGAATCTAAGCTTTCTGGCACCATACTGTGGTCTTAACCACATCACTGTATAGCCTCTCTAAAACTAAAGATCCCTTAAGGACTCAAATGTGTGCCTCTGGAATGCTGGGATATGGCATTATAGCATAGCATGTTGATGGAGAGAGATTTTTGACCCCTGGTATCCTTGAACTCATATTCTGATTAGGTAAATGTCAGCATTCATAGTACCAATGTGTTTTTTCTTGATGCTTTTTTTTTTTTTAAACTTTTGATATTGTTTTTCCTTTAGGATTGCTGTCACGTCTAATGTGGCTGCTGCCTCGTGTCACATCTGAAACTCATCTGTACCTCACTTAGAAAGGTAAATACGTCTATGCGGAACCCTCCAACTCCTGCCCCCCAGCGCTCCTGCCATCAGTCATGGCTCTGTATTCTTATTCTCTCCTCGCATTACAGCACAAACCAGAGCCTTCGCCTCCTCCACAGTAGAGGGGCTTATGTCCCAGAAAAGACTTTGTGAGAGAATTTACATTTGAGGAACTTCAGGCCTTGAGGGGGAAAATAAAGTTGGGGGATTAAGATGTGGACTTAATGAAAGCCTGTTTTTCACTCTAAAAATTCAAGAGGACACACTAAGAATGATCATTGCTATTTATCTGTCTTAAATTAGAAATCATGGGCATTGTACAGTTGATTTTTACTTATCATGACTTGCTCACTAGAAACTTCGTGATCTCTTTCTGTTATATTTTTAAAAGATGTTTTTAAATGGTTTTATCTTAAAGAAATATTAGGAAAAAAAAACTGAGGTAGGGTCCACCATTTAGAATCAGATATCCAGAATGTAACATATGTTACAATTCAGAGTCTCTAAACCACTCTCCTAAAATCATAATATGAGATGATTCTCAGCTTGCCAAATTTTCTAGAGTTGTGAAATAGGTTATGTCACTCAACCAGTGTTTATTTGAGGGAATTCATGGTTGGCAGGGTCCCCATTATACATCAGAAGTTTTTATTTCTTATTTTCTACCACTCATGTAAAGATTAGGATTTGTTTGAACTGCCTATTTCAAGATAATGATTCCAAATCCCAGCCTTAAATTTCATATCTAACATGTTTGTTGTTTTTCCCTGTCCCATACATTAATTCTAGGTTCAAGGCCATGTCACCCTAAAGCAGCCCTCGCTTGTTTTGCAGCTGCAGTGCTGTTGCTTAACCGTAACTCTTGGCCTCTCTCCAGACTGTTTTTTTTTTTTTTTTTCAAAATGTCCTTGATGGTCATAATGGTGTATTTTTTAAAAATTCCAGTTGTTTTTGTAAGTTTTCTTATATCCCATCTTACATTCAATTCCCCCTGCAAACCTCCCACTAGATAAACCACTTCCCGCTCTATTCTTTATCTTGAGACTGACTTCTAGGAAGGCTGTCCACAGCTGCCTCAGGCCGAAGGCTAACTAGGAGAATATTAGGTCGTGTGCTTGGATTCCTGTTCTCCAAACGATTCTAATTAAAACTAGTCCACTACCCCCACCAACACGTTCAGAAGGAAAAAAATGTAGCAGAATCCCCAAATGCCCTCATCACTTCATTATACCATTTGGGTAACTTTATGGCACCTGTAGGACTAGTTCATGCCAGGCCCATTTGTAACTGTTTTCTCTAGTTAAACATGATATTGCCATTAACAGCACATTAAATAGGATTACACTGCTTAAGAATCTAGGAATTTCTCAAATATATGAGAAAATGTGAAAGCACAGGGATAATAGAAATTTATTTTATAAACACATGCTAGGAGATGGAATTGTGTCATGATGATCCACATTAAAGAAACATGATTGAAGTGAATCCATTATTTATACTCTGACTTTCCATTATATATATATATATTACTCCAAAAGAAGTTATTCATGTTTCCTAATTGTGAGCTTACCCATCGTGTAAAATCAGCTCTAACACTTATTCACAGGCCACATCTACTTCGTACATGTACTTTGCCTCTGTATGTACACGTGTAACGCATAACCGTATATCAGCTCTGCAAGATACATAGATATCCCCATTTTATGGTGACTGAGACTGAGGCTTAGAGAAGTTATGCAACTTACCTAAAGTTACACACCTTCCAAGCAGCAGAGCCAGCATTCGAACTTAGACCCATCTGACTCCAAAGCCAGTGCCCTGTACACTAGACCACACTGTCTTTCTTAGGTTGGATCTAAAAAAATACTACCAGCTGGTTGGTTTTTTAACTAACTGTAGGAACACAACCTAGTATTAAGTAGAGTATGCATGTTGCATAGTGGACTGAGGTAGAGTAAAACCCATTATTGTACCACTTTTAGGTAAGAAAATGTATTATCTAAGGAATATCATTAAAGTTTCCCTACTTCCCTCCATGAACAAACAAACAAAAAATTAAAATGAAAGCAGTGGGGGATGAAGGGAGGCGGGGATCATAACATAGGAGTGTTAAATATTAAAATTAGAAAAGAAAATACATTTCTCTATCAACGTTTAAAATGCTAGAAATTATGCATGCTTATACTATAAAAAAGAATACTTTATTTGGGGAATAACTTAATTGATCCATGATGTGGCATTTACCAAGGTAATTTTTCCCTTTTTGTTCCAGCAGTAGGAATTAGAGGTGGTTCATAAAACACACAATCACCATGTAAATTGAAACCGCATTAAGATCATAGTCATCTTATGTTGTTTCCCTAAAATGGTTCTCATTTGCCCCACATATTCAAATCAGAGTGCACGAAGATGTTGTTCTGAGTCAGGGAAGATTTAGAATGCTCTGTGAACAGTTTTATACTGAACTTCAGAGTTCAGTTATTGTACTTATTTTTTGGTGTGTGTGTGTGCACAGTTGGGTTTTTTGTTTGTTTTGCTATTTGAATTACTGTTTGGCCATTTTAATGTATATAACTGATAAATCCAGGAGGATAATCTGTATGTCTGCTCTCTCAGTTTCTTTCTATAACACAAGCCTGAACATATTGCTCTCCTGATTAAAAACTTTCAGTGGTTCTGATTAGACAAGACTTTTCGTTGCAGTCGACAGAAACCTAATGGGACCATTGAAGAATTCCAAACAGGCAAGTGACAGGAACATATTTGCATGTTAGAAGAATCAGCCTGGCAGCAGCATTGTGATTAGAATGAAGGGGAACCGTCCAAAAACAGACTGGGGAACCAATATGGATCTGCCTCTAGCATGCGGAAATATCTCTCTACACTGACCTAACTGACTCACTAAGCTTGTGGTTTGTTTAAAGGAAGCCACATGAAAATTGAGTTTGGGCCAATAGAGTGAACTCGTTCTCCATTCTCTAGCATCCCTCCCCATGCAACCCCCCTATCCCTGCCAAGTTTCTGGGCACCACAGATTGGAAAGTAGCCTCCTGTAGGTATTTGCCCATGTTAAGTGGTGGGGTCTCTTTCTGTCTTCCCTTCTTGGTCTCACCTGTCTGGTGTGACAAGGGAAGCATGTGCCAACCAAGGCTAGACCCTTGTGAGACCAGAGCAGCCCCACTTTCGGTGAAGCAAGCAACCTCTGCTTACTTGCCCAACACACCCTAGCTTCCGTGTTCCTTGCCTTGTGAGTTATCTTCTTGGGTACAATTTAACACAGCATTCCCACCTCCTTATAACTAAAATAGATAGAGGGGGCTTTGTGCCTCAAACCCCAAGGAGACCATCTTGGCAATCTCTGCCTCTGCAACAGGGCACTTGCTCCCCGGGCAACTCCTTTCCCAGGTCATCTTCCCCCTTGACATGCCCATCAGATTTAATAGTGTGCCTATTTGGCAGAAAAATGGGGTCCCTTGGTTGCTGATTCTTAGGAATGTGAGGTTCTCCCAGCCAGAGCTCTCAGCACTAAAAGTTCTAGTCTCTGCGTAATGGCCGGCATATCTTTGGCGTATCTAAAATCCTCTTCAGTTTCCAGCAGGGTCTTTATAAGCTTCTTCTGAAGGTCTCAGACATTCAGCCACGGAACTCAAGTGGAATTTGTTTGGATAACATGACTGATTTCAAAGCCCGGACCCCTTAGACGTGCCCATTTGGTGCTGCAAGTACTGACCATTACTACAACATCTTACAGTCAACAAATTTGACACATTAAAGATTTATATCCTTTCTTTTGGGTTAGGAATCTTCTCTCCCCTAAAGCATCTCAGTTTCCAGCATGCAATCATTTCCATCTTATGGAAATCAGCCATCCCGCTCCGTGCCAGCATGCTACCCTGGGAGGCACATCCAGGCTTGGGAAACGGGGGTGTCCTGGATCTCATGACTCCAGTAGCACCAGCTGCTCTCTTTCCTCTTCCAAGTAGACTTCCGTTCCCCCCCTACTTGGGTGTTTTTGTTTGTTTTAGCAATTCAGAGCTCAAGATAAAGACCTTAAAGATAACTTTGTGTGTCTCTCCCTTTCTAGGTATTTGCATAGGAATCAGAGGAGTTAATCTTGTGAGTATACTCTAACATCTGCCCTTGTTTCCTTCCTTCCTTCTCTATCTGCCTCAGGGGTTTAAAGCATAAGCCTGCTGCCCTCCCCGCCACCCCGCCCCTCCACCCTAGGTCACCAGAGCGTATGCAGAGTCCGTGGTCCTCTCTCTAACGAAGCGGTGGCCTTTTTTGAAAACTAGATTGGCTCCAGTTCCAGCAGTTGTAGCTAGTCTATAGCACAGATGTGCACTGTTCTAAGATTCTGCACTTTATTGAGGTGCCCCACAAGTCTGCATTTCACCTCAGAGTGTCAACTATGCAAGAAGCATTACTGTTTTCATTCCCCATAATGAAAATGGACTCCAGTCCCCATTCTGCCAACCTAGAGGAAAATTTCATGTCAGTAAGATTTAGGTGCTTCCCCTTCCCCCATGGAGTGTGTCCTAGGACCTGGAGATTTTCATGGCCTCTGGAAGATGAGGAACCCACCTCTGACCTTCAGTTTATCAAAGTAGTGATTTATTGAATCCTTGTAGCTGTCTGCCCCAGGGCCGCCAGTGAGGGCTGGAAACCTCCTGCCTCAGGTCTGGCCTCCCGAGGCACACTCTTCACGTAGCTGTCTTCCCAAGGACTCTACTCATTGCCTTAGGGAACAGAGGGATGCCAGGGCCTCTCTTGCTGGGGACTGACATATCTCCTTATCAGGCCCTGGGATGGGGGGGTTGGCCATGGGGGGATGGAAGGGAGAGTGTCATTTTAGCAGCTTCTCCTCTGCTTCTCCTTCTCGCCTCCCAGAAGTCCAGCAGAATTTCTTCTCTGGGTTTAGATATTGTTAACAAAGACAGACTTCTTCAGAATGCTTCTGTCTTCAGCTGGATGAAAATACAAGGGATTACAAAGCCTGCCACCTGTTTTAAATGAGCTAGAAAGGAGAATCATTGGGAATTCAAACAAAGTAAAATTCTGGAGTTGTTGTGCTATGCTGATTTGGAGGCCCTAATAAAAGCAAAACATCACCCAAACAGCAGGTAGCTATGGGAATTAAGAGAAGGAAATAGATTTGAGAGACAATAAAGTTGTAAAGCTTAATCTCTGAGAACAATCTAGACTGCAGAGCTTCTAAGTTTGGAGAGGCTGGGAAGTGACATGGGAAGAGGTTGACTTTTGACACGCACCCTGGATTCTACAGCAAGCTTAACTGCTTGCTGGCTGTAGGATCATGGGCAAATCAGCATAACTTTCCCCATTAATCAAACAGGGTTAATGCTACCTACTCATGCGGTTGTTGAAGGTATTAGGTAAAGTTCTTAAAACAGTAGCCATCACCTGGTGAGGATCCGGGAGCTCTGATGGCTATTGCATAGCGGTGCCATTAGCTAGAACAGGCAGTGCTGGAGGAGGAGCAAGTCTGTGGGTTAACGTTTGAAGCCCCACCATGTGACCTTGAAGGGGCACTGCAAGGTATCCCGAGAGCTGCGGGAGGGAGGTAGATGTATTAGTCTGGAATTTGAAAGAAAGTTCAGGATTGAAGATAGAGATTTGGGAGGCTTCTGACTTCAAGGAGTAATTGTAACCTTGGGTTGTGCATGGCGTCCCCCAGGGAGATCATGTATAATGTGAGAAGGTAGAAGACCAGCTGCCAGGCCCACAAATCTATTCCAACTTCCAGCAACCCCTTCATACCATGCCCCCCAGTGTCACCTTTAAAATGACATCATTGCCTGGAGGTGAATCTGAATATCCCACTCAGGCTTCATTTCAAAGAAATAATCTCATTGTTGACCATGATCCATCTTGCTGAAATAAGATTTAGTTGTCTGTAATCTACCAAATCAGGTGGGCTCCTTTCCATCTGGAAAATAAAATAAAACATATTCGAGAGGCTTTTCAAAAACAAACCTTGTACATCTTCAGCCTAGAGGATTCTTTCACTGAAAACCAGGGCAGACTTCCCAGTGTTTGAGGGTTGCCCAATTCTTTCCCACTCAAATCATTAGAAATAAAAAAGTCAGTTTGGAGAATTTGCTTAAGTAAAACCAGGAGTCGCTAGAAGTGAATGAGCTGAAACTGGAAGGAAATCCCTTTGTTCAATGTGGGTTTCAGTGAATGCCCAGCAGGCGGCTAAACCAGTTCATTAAGAGAGAAAAAGACGGGTTCTTAAATGCTGTTCTCAGAAGCAAATGCCTAGAAAAACATATTGTGACAGCAAAAACACATCCTGGAACTCATACACTCTATGAAACTTTGGTTTTTGTCATCAACGAATAAACAAACTTTCCAAAAAATATTTCCCCCTTCATTTAAAACAATTAACTAATCTGTTTACCATCTGCCAGTCTTCACTCCCACAAAAATGTGATTCTTCTTGTTACTCTGGAACTCGGAAACATTTATCTTTAGGATTGTTTAATTTTATAGGGTCATTTTTAACCACATACTTAAAAAAGAATAATTGACGTATGAAAACCCTTTTTTCCCTCTGCTTTAGAAATCTAAATTCTGACCTGAAAAGCAATCTGCAAGTAGCATCCTGTCAAACTGAGATGTGTTATTTTTCCTGTCTCTTCTCTGCTTTATTAAATCGTCATATACTGCACATGATTTTCCCCCCAGACCAGGCCTGCCTTGGGCTCTCTGTTGCATTGTTAACTATTTAAGCATTAGACTGGCGCAGAGATGGCAGGTGGGAAAAGCTGAGGGATTTGATCTCCTCCCTGCCAGAGTTCTCCTCTTTCACGAGTGCTGCTTACATTGAACAGCTTAAGAATAAGCTCCTGTGTGAGCCCTTGGAGGCCAAGGAGTATTGTTGAATTCAGAAAGGAATCGCTTTCTTTTTGTGATAATTTGAATATTTTGACAATGAAGCTAAGCTACTTCACTGCCTGGTTTGCGTACCTCACGTTATGTGCACCCTTTCCTGGGAAGCAGAAGAACCCCTGCCTCTTTGAATACATAAATTGGTATTGTCCGTTTGTGAGATGGGTAGGTGCAAAGGAAGAATCATCCAGAAGAATTTTACTCTTTTGCTTTAATGTCTTTTTAAAGCTCTTTCAAAAAAATTTTTATACAAGCCTTTGGAGACCACCCAATTAAACCAGCACAATAAATGTTGAGCATTTTGAGGAAAGAGATGGACCATAAAGATGATTTGTAAAGTGTTTATACAAGCAAAACAAGGAATATGTTGGAAACAATTTCCCTAAATGACTCAGACAAATAACCTGCTCACCTCCAGTACTTTCCTGTATTGTGATGCATTATCGTTAAAAACAGTTGTCCAAAAACGGCCTTGGTTTTTCCATTTTTAACTTAAAAGGATGTTCTCATACAAAATAAATGGACATAGCCTTTTTGATCAAATTCACAGAAGAAAATAGGCAAGTGAATAAATCACTTAGGCGAGATATTAATTGGCTTTGTTCCATAGCAGATTTGCCTTTGTACTAGTTAAGAAAATCCTGAAAAGCTTTGCCTGTAAGAGGATCAGTTGGTTGGAATAGCCTTGGTAGGAAGAAGCCAAGTTTGGTAATTACTTGGTGAACGGAAATGCTGGTTTCCAAATGCTCATCAGGGTTCAGTGGCACAAAGCTGGCTGTAGACTTGGCTTCTGTAGATTTGGTAAAAACGTAAATTTCTGGGGTCCCAGTGATGCTGTTTTAGTCTGTACTGATTTGCCCTGTGGCCACCCAGGAATCTGTATTTTTAAAAGTTTTCCATGCTGATTCTAATGCATAGCCAGGTTTAGTAACCATTTAATTCAGTATGCAACTTGGAGACTTCAACCTTCTTGCACTGCAAATTTGATAAATCTTTGTTTATATGAATCTCCTTTGTTGAGTGCCAACTGGTTATTTGCTGACTTTCTTTCAATTCAGAATTTGTTTTAGGTTCTGTTATTGCATAGATTTGCATACCTGTTTTATGGTATTTTAATACTGTTGGTTTTAAAAAATACCATTTCCTCTGAGTGCTGTTTTGAATATATTATGTAAGCAATTTCATGTGTTCTTTTTTTTCCACTTGCATAAAGCAGGGGAAAAGTTGAGAGTTTTTCTTAATCCAGTTGCAAGTAGGACAAAGGATATGAGTGCTTAAAGATCATCTATTAAAATGCATGAAAAAACACTAGAAAATCTGTGCACATCGCCAGTCGTGTGTGTGCTCTAGAAGTGAAGTTCAGGGGGTAACATAAGGGAGGAATGTTTTCCTAGCTTCATTCCCTGACGATGTACAAGGTCTCTTCTCACAGGTTTGAATCTTCAGACAAACTTCTGGGAGGACTCGGTCCCTGCCTCGCAGCAGATGTTCCCTGTCACTCAGTAGGTGCGCATGTTTTAAGATTATTTCTAGTTGGGCATGTTTATTAACGATTGCTTGGAAACACATCATAGGCAAGAACATGCTGGAGGTTCAGGGTACTTCAAAAAGGTTCTAGTGGACAATAAACACATTTCCTCCACAAACTGCAGAATACCCGAGAACAGGGTTCTTTTAGCCCTTTCATTTTTTAAAGCTCAGTGCACATGTGTTTCAGGGAATTGGATGATGCAGTTAGCAACTTTTCATGACCTCTGCTGCCCCACATCCGCAGCCTAGTAATACACATAGATCTATGGAATTTTCTGCTGACAACCCTGTCAGTTCAAAAGAAGAAAGCTGCCCCTGCCAACACTCCTAACTTGTGTACATAAGATGTGTAAGGGGTTGTCCTGTCTTTGTGGCAGATGTCGACTGAAAGATAAGCCTGGGAAAGATGCTGGTCGCATCCCAGCCACATGAGGCAATCCAGCCATACTTCCTGAGGCTTTATCTGAAAACACTGTTGTAAAGCAGTTGCTGAACTTCACTGCTCGTGTAGACAGTGTGGCTAGAAGGGATGGCAAAGCGTAAGTTGAAAGAGCACTTGGCTTAGTTCAGAACACCTGGGAGCAACCTCTGTTCATCATCATTATCATCATCACCAATAATGATATTAATAGAAGCTAATGCCTTTGGGGCACTCACTCTGTGCTAGGCGTTTTGCTTAGGACAGTGTATTACTTGCAGTATGTCATTAGTCCATGCTGATGGGCAGTAAACTTAAATCCTCTGAGCCTCAGTTTCCTCATTTGTCAAATGGGGACAATGATGCCCTTCTACCTATCTCTTAGGGCTATGAGATGGAAATTATTGGAATAGCATGAGAGAGCTTTATGAGCTCAACTGAAATAGTTTATTAAATAGTATTCCGACCCTACTGAAATACAATATTGTCACTAAATATTTGGATTTATTGACCAAGAAATTGAAATTAATCCCAACAGGGCCAACATATCTACTAGGACCTAGCAGTTCTAGTTAGGGCTGGGAGTTGGGGTGGGGTGGGGGAGCGTCTTGCCTGTATCTTCTGTTTACAGTGCGTCTGACATTAGAAGACTAGGAGTGCTAGCCAGGAAGATCCTCGAATGTGTCTGCCCAAGTATTCAGTGGCGAGTCCATGGGCTGCGAACAGGTGGGGGGTGGCTAACACAGCAGGCCTTGTCTGTCTCAGGAGCTGAAGGGGGCCAGCCAAAGCAGGGTGGACAGTATGATTGCAAGGCAAGCAGGGGAGGAAGAGCCACTTGAGACATTGCTCTCAGCTGCTGGGGAGGAGCTGCGAGCAGGCAGCGGTGGGAAATTGAGGCTTATTGTGAGCAAGGTGCCGGCCTCCGGGGCGATGGGGAGCGCAGAGCAGCACATGAAAGCTGCCTGCGGATGAGCTGGGGGATGGACCACACATGTGGATTGCAAGGACAGCTACTCAGAGAGTTCACATTCCTCCCCCATTGAACTGGGTATGATTGTAATGGTTTGTTAAACAAACAAAGGACCTAAAGCTGTGAATGGGAGAGAAAAAAGACTTAAGGTGAAAAGGAGAAGAGGCCCTGCTTGCTAGTGTTCCACTCTTTTTAAGCTTTCTCCCCCATTTCCTTAACATTCCTTTCCCCTTTCAGAAAAGCCAGTGTTGTCACTTGGAAAACTTGCCTTGTCTCTTCAGTGCCATTTTCTTTTAAAATGGAAACCTGATGAAATGTTAATCAGTTTAAAAAGAAAAAATCAAGAATCAGGATAATCTTAAAGGACCAGTGATAAATATTTTTATTTCTCAAATTAACTATTCCTGGATGAACAATTTGCTTTGCATCCTTTGAATTTATTGGACATGACATGGAAAGGCAAAGAGAAAATTCTCAAGCTTCTTGAAATAATTGTGTCTAATAAAATACGGCCTGTGTCCCGAGAGGCAGACAGGCATGCTTCTGGAGGAAGTGGAGTGAGCTTGGGAACAGGTGCAGCAGCTTCACTTTTCTCACATAACCATGCATGTACACAGTTTACTATAAGTTCTGGATATTTCTACATCGAGCTTGAAAAAAATACTGCACGTTACTTTAAAACTGCCCATCAAATTTGTGTCTAGGGTAATCCGATTTGGTCTTGGGTTCATCTCATGTAAAAAGAACCAGTTAGCATTTCAGAACAGTACCTTTCAATCTGCTGTTCTCTCCAGGTAACTGAGTTACCCATGGGGGAGGGATAAGTGATTATATGTAACTTTTTCCTCTGCAATTCCTCTGTAGATGGGACATCCTCACTTTCACTGGCTCCCAGTTCCCTGCAGGATAAACCCAGTGTCCCCTGCCAGGTGCGCTATCCCTGTTATTGGTTTTCTGACACAGGCCCCTCTCCTGCCCATCCCAGCCAGGCTGCACCACGTGTTCCACAATGCCCTGTGATGCTTCATGACTCCGAGCTCTTCTCTGTTCTCCCCTCTGCCTCTGCAATATGCCTCCTCCATTTGTCAACCGGGTATACTCCTAGACTCAGCCTAAGTAGTCATTATCAAACTTTAGAAAGTGCAGATATTCAAAAAATAAACAATGAGGTCATCTATAAATCCAGTGTCAAGATACCCTGCTCCCATGTAGTTATCTGTACTTCAAGGCCTTTTTCTGTTTATTTAGTGATATGTTATTTTAGGATCAAACAGTCCACCCAAGTCTTGAGCATCCTTTCTAGATCTCAGATCCTTCAAGGTCATTCCAGTGATTTTCACTCACAAACCAGGCATCCCATGGTCAATGTAACTAATATGCTTTTCACATTTCTCTTCTCAATGTGAGCCTATATCCTCACACACTTCCTGAGAAAGAAACAGGCTTTTCTTTCCCTTGAATGTTAACCTTATTGGAAAAATAATAGGTCCTGCTGCTAATTAGAGTTCTGGTTCCTCCATGTCCTACACTTAAGAGTCCCAGGAAAAGAGATCACCGCCATCAGCTATAGAAGCAGACCCTAAAAGGGCCTAAAGGCGAGACTCAAGGGTTTCTAGGGAGTGAGGAGGGGGATGTATTTTCAGCTATCATAAAGGAATGATCCCCATTCCTGACTGTAACAATTAGAAAATCTTCCCCTAATACCAAAGGCTCTTGTCTGGATTTTGGGAATTGCTCTCCACCCCTCACTCCCCACCAGACTCCTGAGAGTCTTCATTCACAAATAGTCCTCTTCAAACAAGGCAGTCCCATCTCAGCTTGAGAACCAGGCCTGGACTTAACCCTTGCCTTTCTCAATGCGCACATCTATTTTACTTGTAGACATTTGTCTATTTTTTTGTGACTGTTTCTATTTAAAAATACAATGCGTATGGTGGGGAGAGGTGAGGAGGCGTGTCAAAGATCCAAGAGTCTGCAACAATATTTCTTTTCCTCCGTTCCCCCTGGTGGGTACTATACTGGATGACCCATCTGGAAGAAGGCCTTTGGCCCTTTCGTGGGGATCCTGGCTGTCCCAGCCCCTTGCTTCCGTGCTGTATGGATGAGGAAGGCCAGTGGTGGAAGGGGCCCCAGACCTGTGAGAGATGAAGCACTTCTGTGGTGACAGATCCCAGCTCCCTGCTCATCAGAGTCATCCCTTCCCCCTTGGTAGTTCAGCATCTCTCAGTCCTCTGTGGCTCTCCAAGGCTCACATTCATTGGCTTTTGCTTTTTCCATAGCTTCTCTGGACTTCTTCCTGTTTCAGTTGAGAATGTTTTATTGGCATCCTCTACCTCTACCACCTCACTCCATCTCCATGTAGACGCAGTCAGGGGCTAGGCTTGACTCAATAGGTTAGATATCTTCAATCTGCTAAATATAGCAAAGAAAAGCTCCCATCTATAAAAAGCCTACCTTCTTCTAGTAGAAGAGATAACCAAAAGATTTTTGTTTTGGGTTTGTTTGTTTGTTTATTAGGATCTTGTTTGTACTATCACCATCTAGAAGTTATTTACCAACATCTTATCAAGTTTTTGAACTCAGACTTAATTCTCATTTTGCTCATTTTTATCACCATAGGCCTGTCAGTAGACCATCTTATCCAAGAGGAGCTGGGGGGATTTTGAGGCAGAGGGCTGCTTCTGTCTTTGGAGCTCTGAGAATTCCATGCCCCCACAAGCCTGCTTCCATCCGGGCTACAGTGCAGAGTAGATGACCTAAGGGAGTCTCAGTCTAGCTGCAGCCTGCCATAAAGAAAACAAATTCCTCCTTACCCCCAGGGCTAGCCCACTTGACCAAACCACTCTAGGAGGAAAACATTGGTGATCAAGGTTGAACACGTGAGTCACTGACAGGATATGAGGCCACCCATGGAAAGCTCAGAGTAACTTATAAAATCGCCTGTATAAGTTAGGTTCAAAAAGGCATCCGCTTCCCTAGACTAGAAGAGCTCCTCAGCCACTCCACGCTTCACATCTCCTTGCTGGCCCGAATGCCCATTAGGCACCATTAAGCTCAGCATGTCTAAAAATGAACTCCTAACGCTTATTTTTTGCTGAGTTTTTCTTCTGGGATGCAGAAGAAAACCTCTCTCTGCCACCACCATTCCCTCTTTCCCCTAACCTCAGTCCTAATCCAGTTATTCTGTTTACAGAGTGTCACTGGAACCTGCCCTCTCTCCTTGTGCAGGCCTGTGTTCTCTCTTCTGAGATCTGGCAGAAGCCTAAATGATCTCATTATCCAGCCCACCACCCTCCAGCATGTCTTATACGTCCCTGCCAGAGTTACCATCAAAAAGTGAAATCTGGTGGCAAGTCCACTGCTTCTGATGGGTCCCCATTGCCCAGCTCCCTGGTGGTGAGCGCCTGGGTCGTCCTTTCCCCTTGGTAGTTTGGTTTTGTCAGTTTTCTGTGGCCCTTTGAGGCTCACATTCACGGGCTGAGGCTTTCCCCACTGCCTCTTCCCATTCCTCACAGCATTTTATTGGCATTCTCTACCTATTTCTACCTCTTCTCTTCCCGCCCTCCTCACTGCATCTCCACATAAATTCAAGAGTTTGTGGCTGGACTTGACTAAATAGATCAATCTGCTAAAAACAATTTATGACAAAAAAAGCCCACCTTCCCCTTGTACAATGGACCCTTCACGATTCTCCATCTCTCTAGCCTGTTTTCTCCTTTGCCCACATCTGCACCTGTATTCCAGTCTTACTGAACCACTTATTCTCTAGGTGGTTGGATTCATTCCCTTGGCCTGAAATAGACCACCTCCCTCTTGAACACGTTGTAAACTTCTACGCTAGCTTCAACTTTTACTTCTCTGTGACACCTTTCTTGATCTCCCAAGCAAGAGATGGTCACTGCCTAGACAACCACCACCTCAAGTTTTAGTAATGATTTTCACTTCTATTTGTCTGTTCTCATGCATATGTCATTATAGAGCAATGTAATTGTATTCTGTCCATTCATTCCTGAGGAAACACATCTTTGAATATATCCTGTCCATGATTCCAGTCTTGCATATTGTCTCTTTCCCTTTGGCTGGGCACTAGTTACCTGTCTTTATTTTTTGGCTAATATGATGGTATTTAAACTATATTTCTGTTTGTGGATATTTAGAAATGCAGCTGTTTGTGTAGTTTGATTTTTATAACCAAACACCTTGCCAGGCTTTCTAATCTTGTGTGTGGATTCTTTGGGATTTTCTATATCGACATTCCTCTGCAAATAAATAATTATTCCATTCCAATTTTATGCCTTTCATTAGTTTATTGTCTTACTGTATCATATTATCCATGACTTCTAATACATGAATGTTTCATGCAAGCAATGATAATAGGTAACTTTGTCATGTGATGAAGATTGTATACTCTGTTTTGTTAGTTTAAAAATCATCTCCTCTCCTTTCATGTTTCTTGGTGAAATGATACATATTTTAACCATTTAGTCAATGAATGTTAGTCTCTGGATTATATTAGCTGAGTTATAAGAGGTTGCCTCATGGTGTTGACTCTCAGATGCTCTCTGGGTTCTCAAGTGTTCCCCTTGCAAGTTTGACTCAAATGCCTGTCCCAGCCCCTGGGGTCTTGCACTGCCACTGCCTTTTTGTTGGTGTTGTCTTCTTTAAAAAATAATATCCTGCTCTTCTTTTAAGGACCTCTGTTCTCTCTAGGATATTAATGATTATTATTTTTGAAGTTTCCTTCCCCCCGTAGTCTTTTTTTCCCCGTTAGTTTTTGTGTCAGTTTTCCCTAGTAAGTGCCTTCCTCTGATTTCTGGTGATCCTTGGCCTACTAATTTGTGAGTCAAGCCAGTAAAGAGCTGATGGGAGCTTTGTATACTTAGGTGGGGCTTGTCAGCTGGGGCCTTGTATAGGGTAAGGTGGCGACCCCTGGAGGAAACCCCCTTTGTCCTTATGGTTTGCTCTTTTCTCTTGGGCTGGTCAGCTTCCCAGGGAAGACTCCTCCATCCTCCTGCCCTGAGAGAGAGGACATTCACCCTGTGTCAGGCTACTCCCCCACTTGCATACAGTCTCCATAGCGAGCACTTGTGCTAGGGGAAGGAAGGGCAGGCACCCCACTGCAGGCATCAGGAGAGGTCAGGAGGGCTCAGTGCTTCACTAACAGACTTTCACCTGCTGCTTTCATACCTGTTTCCATCCTCACTTCCAGAAGTACCTACTGTACCAAATTGCAGAGACATATGGTAGATGCTTCAGGGTATAGCAGGTTGTTTGTTGCCTCTTAATGCTGGCTTAAACTTTAGCTTTCTTAGGATGGCCAAGTCGATCACTGCTTGTTTACCTGCTTTTCAGCTTCCAAAATTTGTTGTTTTCTCCCTTTTATATTAGGCTGTGTTTTAGAAAAATCCCACTATTACTGTTTTAGTAGAATTTTCGGAGAGACTAGAGCTACATGCTTTTATTCAGTTGGCCATCTTTAACCAGATATTACACTACTTGTAAACAGAACACACCCTGTCCCTTTTCAGATGTTCTGGCTAGGATGTGGATTTGATGTTCCAAAGCTGTAGCATAATCATCTGGACAGCTTTCTCAATTTTCTTCCTGAATATTAGAGCAATAATTCACTTTGTCTTTCTTGTTTATCTTAAGCCTCATTTCTTAGAAAGTAAGAGCTTAGTCACTGGGTTAACAAAATTCAGTCTTTCAAGGTGACAGCTGAAAAGAATCTATAGGCAACAAACCTGATGGCTCAGCAGGTGGCTCTCTCAGAGCAGAATAGAAGGGCAGGTAGTGCTTCCTACAATGAGGATAAACTAGAGTGAAAGCTCTTCAAACATATTAAGGTGGAGATCTCTACTGGGCCATTGAGTAAACACCTCACCGTGTGGAGGAGGAACTCGTGCCTCTGCCTGGGAGTGACAGAGAAAAGTAGAAGTTTGCCAGGTAGACAAGGGTTCCCAGGACATTCCAGGAGGGAGAAAGCCAGAAGCGTGAGAGAAAGTAGCACTTTAAGGAAACAGCAAGTGGAGTGATCCTTGGCCTTGCCTTCCGGCCATGATGGGAGTGAGGTCTGCAGCCATGGCAGCCATGACTACCTGGAGGTTCTGGATATCATCTTTCTCCTGATGACATTTCTAAATAGCTTTTTAAAATTTGATAGAGACTGCTACCAAAGTCCTTCAAAGAACTGATATTGAGAAAAACACCCGTGTTGGAAGACCAAAAGTGGAAATTCAGTTTCCTCTCAGAAATGGGCCTTGCATTGATTGTGTCACTGAGGACAATGGAAATAGATGCCAGAAGTCACAGTTTATTTTAAGAATGTTGTAAAGCAGTTGTGCCCCATTAGATGATGTGTTACGTAGCATTGGAGAAGTCCTGGAACTACAGTTGTGTTCTGACTCCCCTCTCCACCCTCGTATACCCCTGTCCCCTGGGAACACAGTCTTTCCTGGCTGTTACCATATATATATATGTTCTTCTTCCCGTCTGATCCTCTCTCATCCCCAAAATAATCAACATGAGCAGAACGAAGCAGATGGCACAAGCCTTCTTTGGCATACTGGCAGATCTGTATCACTCACTCAGTATTTTTAGAATCAAGGGGACTGAAAATTATGTCCTGAGATGTTTTGGGGTAAGACTTACTATCTTTCTAGGGTGACAGGTGTTGAAATAGCACCGTATTTAAGACTCAAATGCAATTTCTATGTCAAGTCACAGAACAGAATGACTCGCATCAGGACCATTGCTCTGTAAGTTCTGTTAGGATCATTGGTGGCCTGCCAGATAATAGAAAGTTGTCATAAATTGTTTTAAGGATGTGGCCAGAAAGTGCATTGGGTTTCAACCAAAGATTGGACTCGTCAGTAAACAGCCTTTAAACTGATCAAGTGCATGGTGATGAGAGATGTTGTATATATCCACAGTTTTTGTTGTTGTTGTTGTTGTTGTTGTTTTTTAATAGCTAAGCTTTGACCCTCAGCCACAAAGCATTTATAGTCTGTTGGGGTAGACAGTCTTGTTTTTACAGAAGTTTATTATTATATCATGAAAACAAATATTTGTATTCTAAGGCCCATATTGAAGAAATACATAGTTACGGTGATTAAAAATTATGAATTTGAGTTCATTAAGGACTCTCTGAAGAAATTAAAGAATGTTCACTATTATATAACTAACAGTTCTGAGGACCAACTTTGCAATTAGTATTAGGCTAGGTATATTAAACACACAGACCTGGAACTCAAAGCCTTGGGAAAAAGATATTCATGAAATAAGGATAAAAATAAGAGACTTTGTGTTTTAGTCTTTGAGGGAAACTTGAAATGTGCCTCACCTTTAAACCATGGCCATGTCTAATGCTCGGATTGTCCCATTCATCTTTGAGGGCTCAGGGGAAATGTAGGCATGGGTGATGTCCATGACTGCTGGACTTTTGAATCTTGGGAAGAAGTGGCTGGAAAGAGATCTGGAAAACCTCATTCAGTGCCAAAGGGCAAGTTTTTCAATTGAATAAGCTTTATTTTTTTCTTTGTACTCCTAGTGTGTTTGGTAAGCAATGAGTCAAGGTTTACATCTGCTGAGAAAGAATGCAGGCGTTTTACTTGCCATCTCTTGTGTCCTTTCTACACGTGTGTTGTCCACACTGCCACTTCTTTCCAGTATAATTGATATGGTGTAGTATCCATAGGGAGAGAATGTGTCTCTTTCCCGTTACATCCATAGCTAAATGGTTAGAACATGAGCTGTACATTGACACATGTTTCTATAGTACTTTTAATTCCAGTGTTTCATAAATACTGCCTATTTGTAGGGTGTTTATTTAGGTTACAGTGTGCTTTCAGATCCATTTTGTCTCAGTCGATTGTCCCAGCAGCCTGTTTACATACATCAGGTAACTATCACAAATGAGGAAACTGAAACTCAGGACACAGATAACATGGGTAAGCTGGAATTTGAACTGGGGAATCTTTCCACTGGATTCACAGAACAAGTGGCTGGATTTATAGCTTCAGGGTAAACACCTGAGGCTGAATCAGTAGCACAGTTGTGTCCAAGGAAAGCACAGCCTTGCCTTCCTCTCCTTTGATGGGAATACCAAGAGTCTGCCTGTGCCGTCCAGTACAGCAGCCACTGGCACTATGTGGCAATTTAAATTAAAGTTAAATAAAGTAAAAGTTTCAGTTTCTCAGAGGCACATTTTGAGTGCTCAGTAGCCATCACATCTGTAACATTTCCATCATTGCAGAAAGTTCTGTTGGACATGCCAGTCATCTCATAAAGCAAGAATTGGGGAGAATCAACTTACTGAGATAAGTTGAGAAAAGTGTATATGCAGGGTGTTAAGTAGGTGAGAGAAATGTAAAACCTTCCCCAACAAAGCAGCTCCTTCTCTGAAGGGGCGAGTGGGACGAGTGCTATTTTGAGTTCAGCTATAAAGGGAATGAGAAAAAGATGCATTTTCAAACTTCATACTCTGTGTGTGTTAGTCTTTTTTAATAAACCTAGAAAGAACACAGAGCAATTCTAAGTGAATGAGTGTGTTTTATAGCTGGGCCGGTATTATGGCCAAACTTAGGCTGGGTGAGAAGTAGAACAGATCATGATACCTAGCAGAGCAAACTCGGCAGGCGGAATAGAATTCCTAGAAGGAGTTATTTTGTTTGTGACCAGGGCTGTTGAGGATTCCTCAAGATAGGGCCTCAGGCATGAACTAGAATACTGGAAGGGAACCAGGGGTTGGGGGAAAGGGGTTTGGGCAGAGCCAGGACAGGTAATTAGTTAAAGTCACACATAATTGCAGAGGTTGTGTGTGCTGCTAGAATCACAGCCGTCAGAAAGGTGTGGTGCCAAGGTGCTGGCCGAGGACTCCTGTGTGTCCCCTGGTTTGGATTAGTGCTGACCAAAAGTGCCTGAGTCAGCTTTCAAGTTTCCAAGTGGGGTGAGGCAGGATGGTGAGGGGTATTTGCTTGGTACCGCGAACTCTGTCCAGACACTGAAAACATCTACAACAGAAGATGAGGAACTCTACAAGTTTCCTGGAATTTTTGCTGGTTAGAAAAGGAATATGTGTTTGGTTATGTCTGTGTGCTACATAATGCTATATTTAAACATGTTTAAACTGTTATTACAATAAAGTTTCATCTAGTTAGACTCATACTTTCTGATCTGAAAGTAACCAAAAAGGTAAGTAAAAATTAACTTTTAACAATAAAGAGCAACTCTAGAGACATGGCAATAAATGACTGCAAGGAGCAGGGAGGGCTTTAAAGACTCACTGCAATTGGTCAGTTTACCGTGAAGTGCCCTGCTTACTGGCAAAGTTCAGCAAATGCTGGCCTGTGGACAAAAGCTACTCAAGTGTACTTCACCTAAGCATACAGTACTCTTAATTTTTTTTAAGTATTGGCACTTGAAAGGTGAGCATTTACCCACCTGAGAATCTCTCTCTAGAATAGCACAGGGTGGTAGTAGTGATCCAGGGCTTTACCCTGGCAGGTAGTGGCAGGTAGAGGCCGATTTGAAACCTGCTCTCAGAGTCCAGGGATGAAATGTGGGGGGCTGGTCCAGGTCCTGAGAGTGAAGCTAGGAGGAGACATCTCCAAGTGTAAATTTTTGGAACACAGTTTCTCAGCTTGGGTGGAAAGCCACCCTAGTAAGTGGAGTATTGTTCATGATGCAGCCTCAGACACTTCAGGTTCCTCCAATGATGGCCAATTGGTAGAAAAAGAAGAACCTGGTTTTTGGTGACTCTGGCTGAGTCAGAAGGGTGATAATGATTTGGGTTTGAGACAAGTTGGGTTTGAGGAGGCAGTAGGCCCATCTCCTGGAAGTGGCCTACCAGCAGGTAGCTGGATGGGCCCTCCAGGGTAGGGCCAGGGAATGAAGAAAGGTCCATAAACAAAAAAGGAAGAGATTAGTAGAACTTACTAGAGGGTGGTGCCTACAAATCTGAACGTGGCCTGGGCTGGTTCCTGAGCTATCAGCTTTGTGCCACCACATCAGTGCAACTAGACTAGACTAGCTTCACGCACATTCTGTTTATATCAGCCCTTCTGCAGAGTAATCTTACAAACAAATTGACTTAGGTGTATACAAATTATTTCTTATCCTCTGGAAGTTTAAACAGGTGTGATAAGCAACTAATGTTATGCCAACAATGAGTGATGAGGAAGAGCCCATGGTTTGAATAAGTGTGGGTGATTTTTGTTTATGGACCAGTAAAAACACTTGAACACACTGAGGGAGGTTTTTGTTGTTGTTGTTGTTGTTGTTGTTGTTGTTGTTGTTGTTGTTGTTGTTTTTCTCTTTGGTCAACGGAGCTTCACACTGACCTGAAATAGATAATACTGGATCCGTGGAAAGAACTCTCCTTACCAGAGGGAAAGTGTACTCCACTGGCCATCAGTGCTTGACTCCTCACCCTCTGAGAAGCCAAAAGTGTAGATTTGTATGCAGATGGCCCTCTCACATGGAGAATTGTGTTCCATGAGCACCATTTAAAGGAACGTGTTGATTGTGGGTAGTTGATTCTGAAGCGGTCAGGGAGGAAAAGCATTGTTTTCAAATGGCTAATGCAAGAAAACTGTTCCTCTTCTCTCCACAGCCAATCCGGGGGACCCAGGACATGCCCCAGCTATAGTGATGCAGATTACCTTTCTGCTCCTGAATCGCACCTGTGCCTCAGACTTTCTCCCCTCAGCTTGAGACTGCATGTAAACTGGGATGTGTGAAAGCAGGAAGCAAAGCTAGTGACAGCTGAGAGGTCCATGTCTGGGTAGAACCAGGCCCACGATGCTGCCTCTCCCGTGGTCTGGAGTTCAGCTGCAGGGACTCTGCTGATGTGCCCAGCACCATCGTTCTGTTTGTGCTTAAATGGCACAGCATTTGGTCAGCACATCTGAAAAGGAAGGTGTGAGAAGCAAAGCCCATGGCCACGTTCCCCTGCCAGTTATGTGGCAAGACGTTCCTCACCCTGGAGAAGTTCACGATTCACAATTATTCCCACTCCAGGGAGCGGCCGTACAAGTGTGTGCAGCCTGACTGTGGCAAAGCCTTTGTTTCCAGATATAAATTGATGAGGTGAGAGGCTTTGGCAAAGGTATGCACTTTTAGAAGTACGTTTAAATGGCTTTTCTAGCCCTCAGACCACACGATGCAAGGGGAAAGGGACACAGGATATGGATGCATTTTAGCCTTTGAGGGATTCTTGAAATCTGCATCCAGTGATTCCTGTGGTTTTATGTGACAGTCTTGTGGTGCAGTGTCAGTTCATTCTTTCAACAGAGATTTTTTATGCACCTACAATATACCAGGCCTCTCCCCATGGCTGGAGAAATAGGAAAAGACAATTAAAATGCAACCTCACTGCTTTGACAGAGCTATACAGGTGGTAGAAGTTGTTCTTCACTGCCTGATGAAACCTGGGAGGGCTTCTCAGATGGGGACAATCTTTAAGCTGTGACACAATGAAAGAGGAGGAGGCAGAGAGGAGGTTCTGGGAAAGCCATAAGTCTTGGCCTTAAAGCACCCATGTACAGAGGGTACTATCCGAGGAGGAGCAGATGAGGCTAAAAGTGCAGGCAGGAAGGAAGCCACGTATAGCAGGCCTTACCTCTGTCTGAGAGGGTTTGTCTCGTTCAGGTGTATAAGTAGTGAAGAAATATGATTCGTTTAGTATCCTAGAAAGAGGACTCAGATAATAATTTGAAGAAGTGGCAGGAAGGCTGATTTGAAACCTGCTCTCAGAGTCCAGGGATGAAATGTGGGGGCTGGTCCAGGTCCTGAGAGTGAAGCTAGGAGGAGACATCTCCAAGTTTAAATGTTTGGAACACAGTTTCTCAACTTGGGTGGAAAGCCACCCTAGTAAGTGGAGTTCAGGTGGGTATGCAGATGAGCAGCATGTGCATTTGATCAGTTTTAAAGGCACCCATGATACACCAAAGGATAAAAAGCACTGTTTTAGCAGATGAGTCTTTTAAAAAAATTACATTTAGTCTAAGTTATTTATTGAGTGCCTGTTAGGTACCTACTTCCATGAGGGAAATGAATACATTAGATATTGTTTCTGCCGCCAGTGGATCTTTTTAATATCACAGGAAAGACTCCATGTACATGCAGTGGCTGTGCTGCACAGTACTGGGACTGGTAATGAGCATGGTGTGTGTTGTGTCTGTGCACACTCAGAGCCACACACATAGCGCGTCCACTCACACGTGCTGCTTTTGATACTTGGTTAAGGGAAATGCACCATTTGCCCTTAATTTCACGAAATAAACTTTGAAGTTTCAACTTTGACTGTTCACATACAAACGCCTGGAGAGAGCCAGGCTTTAGCAAGTGAGATTTTCCATCTGACTGGTATTACCACAGACCACATTATGAAATCTTGGAGTGACCCTGGAGGAAGGCACTTGAAAGAATTGAAAAGATGGAAATTATGCTCCTGGCCCTTAAGAATACCACTGTTATACATAATGTAATGTAATAAGTTGGTTTTAAAAATTAGCCTGCAAATGCTTACATATTTTAAAATTCAAATGTCTTCTATACATGGGCCTCCCTCTAGCTGTCACGAGTAGAAGTATTGAATGCTGATCACGTGCATGAGTTTGTTGCAGACGCTCCCTGTTTTGCATGAAGCTTCTTGCGTGTGCGTAGGGTAAGCGTCCTTACCCAAACATGAGAGCAGCGCTGGCTGCAACTGAGTCACAGTGAGGACACTAAAACTGTGGATAAAGACTGAGACACATAGAAGAGATCAATGTTTAGAAAAGAAGAATTAGTGGAGTAGAACTATTGGGATTACAGTTGACCCTTGAACAACATGAGTTTGAGCTGCGCGGGTCCGCTTATACACAAATATTTTTCAACCAAATGCAGATTGAAAGTACAGTATTTGCAGGGTGTGAAACCTGTGTATACTGAAGGCTGACTTTTCATACACATGTGGTCCACAGGGTGGACCGCAGGACCTGAGTATACGTGTATTTGGATATGACAGGGGTAGAATCAGTACCCCGCATGTTCCGAGAAATAATTTACTATGGTAAACTGCGCTGAAAAAGAAGTCTTAAGTCATGTTTAGAAGGTAGTTGTTCTTAGCAAGGAAAAGGGAAGCTGTCAGTATACTTTATGCAAGAACCGCCTTCCCTGCCTCAGCCCCCAGCATTTCTTGCCTCTCGCCTCTCTTGCCTGAAGCAGTGATATAGTAAAGGACTGGAAGAGTGTGAGATGGCAGGATGCTTTCGGTTTTGCTTTTAAAAAAAAGATGATGCCTGTAATCCCAGCACTTTGGGAGGCCGAGGTGGGTGGATCATGAGGTCAACAGATCGAGATAATCCTGGCCACCATGGTGGAACCCCGTCTCTACTAAAAATACAAAAAATTAGCTGGGCGTGGTGGTACACGCCTGTAATCCCAGCTACTCGGGAGGCTGAGGTAGGAGGATCGCTTGAACCGGGGAGGCAGAGGTTGCAGTGAGCTGACATCAAGCCACTGCACTTCAGCCTGGTGACAGGGTGGGACTGCATCTCAAAAAAAGGATGATGAGGCAACAGAGGTTGAAGGAAAAAATAACTGACTTGCTTAACCAGAAAACAGAGTGTGGGTCCCACTACAGCATATAATGAAACCAGTTAGAGACAACAACAGGCAAGAAAAGATGATTTGGCAAGGTTGGAGGTCCTAATGTGAGCAGTCAACCTCTAAATAATTCTAAAATCACTGACATGATCCAGATGATACCCAAAGATGGTGGCATTGGGCACTGACTCTAGGACATACTAAAGCTGTTTTCATGGGTTATAAGGTAAGATGAAAAACTGAGGGAAAGAAACAAGTCGTTGAAGTAATTTCAGCTATAGGATGAGAATGTTCTAGATCAGGATTGTTGAGTAAGTAAGGGATAAATTAAAAGGGAAAGAAGTAGATGCCAGGCAAGGGAAAGAGTCAAGAAATTCAGAAGTGTGGGAGCTAGTGAAGTCTGAAAGGCAGTGGTCTTGCTCAAGTACTACTGGGGTGTCAGACTGTGCCCCACTTACAGGTAGTACAGGTGTAGGACAGGAAAGAGTGGGTAGGAAATAACCAGGTGCAGTCGTTAACCTGGTATTGATCTATCCATGGGTGATAAATGAAATCAAATCAGATGAAGGTCCTCTATAATGAAAGAAAAGAGAGAGGCACAAACTGACCCAAGAGCTATGGGATCCTGTTCACCAGTACTGGGCCAGAAAAAAAAAAAAAAGATTTAAATACTGAGTGTGTAAGCCAGCTCCCCCCTTCATATGTATTCTTGCGATATATATATATATACATATGGATATCCTGCAGAACAACATGGCTATTTGCCCTCTAACATGCTCTAAAAACCCTTTCTCCAACCTGTGCATTTATTTAGATAGACCTAGAACGTGGAAACACCAGCACAATCTGGTTTCTCAGATGCCCATCGTATTGGTTCCTGTCCCTGCCTTACGGTACCCATCATGTTATCATTTATGTGCAAACAAGCTGTGGTGTACTGGAGGGAAGGGAAGGGATGCACACGGCAGGCCTTTTTTGTTTTTGTTTGTTTGTTTTGTGACAGAGGAAGGAGGTATGAGGTTGTACTTTATTTTTAAGAAAATGACAGTTCGATTCAGATTAGCTTTATATTTTTTGAACTGGCTTCCAGTTGGCCTCTAGGTGGGGGCCTCCACTCAACAGCTGCTACTGTAGACCCCTCACCAATTCTGGCTCCACAAAAGGGGCAGGAATAAACAGTATAGGGCAGATGTTGGCTGAAAGGTGTAATTAAGTATACTTTTGACTTAAACATACTGTCTTAAAGAGATCCTATCTCTTTTACGGAATGAGTTGTTAGAAAATCTTCTGTATCTAACGTGAAAGCTCACAGGGTACAACTGCACTTAAATTGTCAGGACAAGCTTTAACCTCTTGTGACAAAACCCCTAAAGGAGGTATCTGCCCTGAGGGATATGAAGCTACAAGTTGTAATGAAGGATTCTGTTTCATAGGACATGCTAACATGTAATGCTCTGCATTTTAGTTATTAAAATGAACCTTTTTAAAGCTTAGGGATGACAAACTCAGGGTTTCCTTATACCACTGAGTTTTTAAAAGCCAGTGGTGAGTTTAGATGTTAGCAATTCAGTGGAACTATGAAAAAGATGGAATTGTGATGGCTTTCCATAACTAATTTCTGCTTCACAAATATAAAATAGCTATTTTGAAATTCCAAATTGACTAGACAGACTACGGCTTGTCCCTGAAGCCATTGTTGAAGACAAACTTACAACTCTTATTAGAAGTAGCAGCTTCATATTTAAAGAAGAAAGTCTTTTTGAATTTTGCCAATTAAATTACCAGTGACCTTTAAGAAGTAAGTCAAAGGTGTCTTAGAGGGAAAATTTGAAGTAACAGAGACAGGCAGCAGCATCAGAGATAAGAGCTGATAGTCAAGCATTGAATGAAGGAAATCAAGACAGTGGTGAGATCTCATGGCAGGCAGAGGCTGAGGCTGAAAGCAAGGCAGTGGGCTGATGTTCAGGGTCCTATTAGACACTTTTCTGAGGTTAAGGATGGACTTTTTAAGAGGCTCCTAAGAGTCACATGTCCATGGCTTGAACTTTTTGTCTCAAACAACAGAAACATAGGAACTAGGAACAATAACCTAAAACTGGGGCTTTATGTGGTTCTGGGTAGCAGACAAATTGAGTCACTTGAATTTCCAGAGTACAAAAGACCCCTTTAACCCCTTCCTGAAAAAGATTTTTCATGGTCAGGTATTTTTAAATACTTGCATACTTTGTTCAGAAATCTGTATACATTAAAAAAACATGTTCTCTTTAAGAATATTCTGGCCAGGCACGGTGACTCTTGTCTGTAATCCCAACACTTTTGGAGGCCAAGGCAGGAGGATCACTTGAGCCCAGGAGTTTGAGACCAGCATGGGTATAGTGAGACCTTGTCTCTAAAAAAAAAAAAAAATTAGCCAGGCCTGGTGGTGTGTGCCTGTAGTTCAGCTATTTGAGAGGCTAAGGTGGGAAGATTGCTTGAGCCCAGGACGTTGAGGCTGCAGTGAGCCATGATCGTGCCACTGCACTCCAGCCTGGGCAAAAGAGTCAGATCCTGTCTCAAAAAACGTTTTATAGGTGTGAAAAATGTATTATGGCTTTAGTATTGCTTGCTTTTTTTAATTATAAAAGTTTGTATATTTGGAAAATATATGAAAGAATTTTGAAAATTATACCAAGACCCAGAGAAAACTATTAACATTTTGATATAATATTGTTGCTACACCTTTCTTCAGCTCTTAAAACAACTCTCTATTGTGAAATTTCTCCTTCTGCTCCTAGGCATATGGCTACCCATTCTCCCCAGAAATCTCACCAGTGTGCTCACTGTGAGAAGACGTTCAACCGGAAAGACCACCTGAAAAACCACCTCCAGACCCACGACCCCAACAAAATGGCCTTTGGGTGTGAGGAGTGTGGGAAGAAGTACAACACCATGCTGGGCTATAAGAGGCACCTGGCCCTCCATGCGGCCAGCAGTGGGGACCTCACCTGTGGGGTCTGTGCCCTGGAGCTAGGGAGCACCGAGGTGCTACTGGATCACCTCAAAGCCCATGCGGAAGAGAAGCCCCCTAGCGGAACCAAGGAAAAGAAGCACCAGTGCGACCACTGTGAAAGATGCTTCTACACCCGGAAGGATGTGCGACGCCACCTGGTGGTCCACACAGGATGCAAGGACTTCCTGTGCCAGTTCTGTGCCCAGAGATTTGGGCGCAAGGATCACCTCACCCGGCATACCAAGAAGACCCACTCACAGGAGCTGATGAAAGAGAGCTTGCAGACCGGAGACCTTCTGAGCACCTTCCACACCATCTCGCCTTCATTCCAACTGAAGGCTGCTGCCTTGCCTCCTTTCCCTTTAGGAGCTTCTGCCCAGAACGGGCTTGCAAGTAGCTTGCCAGCTGAGGTCCATAGCCTCACCCTCAGTCCCCCAGAACAAGTCGCCCAGCCTATGCAGCCGCTGCCAGAGTCCCTGGCCTCCCTCCACCCCTCGGTATCCCCTGGCTCTCCTCCGCCACCCCTTCCCAATCACAAGTACAACACCACTTCTACCTCATACTCCCCACTTGCAAGCCTGCCCCTCAAAGCAGATACTAAAGGTTTTTGCAATATCAGTTTGTTTGAGGACTTGCCTCTGCAAGAGCCTCAGTCACCTCAAAAGCTCAACCCAGGTTTTGATCTGGCTAAGGGAAATGCTGGTAAAGTAAACCTGCCCAAGGAGCTGCCTGCAGATGCTGTGAACCTAACAATACCTGCCTCTCTGGACCTGTCCCCCCTGTTGGGCTTCTGGCAGCTGCCCCCTCCTGCTACCCAAAATACCTTTGGGAATAGCACTCTTGCCCTGGGGCCTGGGGAATCTCTGCCCCACAGGTTAAGCTGTCTGGGGCAGCAGCAGCAAGAACCCCCACTTGCCATGGGCACTGTGAGCCTGGGCCAGCTCCCCCTGCCCCCCATCCCTCATGTGTTCTCAGCTGGCACTGGCTCTGCCATCCTGCCTCATTTCCATCATGCATTCAGATAATTGATTTTTAAAGTTTATTTTTCGTATTCTGGAAGATGTTTTAAGAAGCATTTTAAATGTCAGTTACAATATGAGAAAGATTTGGAAAACGAGACTGGGACTATGGCTTATTCAGTGATGACCGGCTTGAGATAAGAGAATTCTCGAACTGCATGTATTGTGCCAATCTGTCCTGAGTGTTCATGCTTTGTACCAAATTTAATGAACGCGTGTTCTGTAATCAAACTGCAAATATTGTCATAACCAACATCCAAAATGACGGCTGCTATATATAAGTGTTTGTCATATGGAATTTAATCGTAAGCCATGATCATAATGTTAACTAAATAACTTTATGTGGCACTGCCTAGTAAGGGAACTATGGAAAGGTTTGGATTTCTCCAAATCTGGGAGAATTTTCAAAATAAGAAAATAACCTTTATATGATATACTATGACTAGGCTGTGTATTTCTTTTCAGGGATTTTTCTACCTTCAGGGTTGGATGTAGTTTAGTTACTATTACCATAGCCAACCTGTAGTTTTACATATACATTTTCTTGTGGAGCAATAGAGTTCTCCATTTTACAGAAGCATTTTAAATGTAGTTTGAATATTTTCCACAAGATGCTGCAATGTGAGTTATCACTTCATTTATCTTAAAGAAAGACTAAACTGGTTGTCAGTTACATCTGACAGAAAAAAAAAAAAAATCACTGTGTAACCAGGTTAAGTGGTAAAATAATCCAGGCGTCAGTCAAAGGCATTTTGCTGACTTTAATATTGATTATATTTTTAACAGGAATTTAAGAAAATATTACTGGAATTAAAAATTATATTAAACAAGAATTTTCTTTGCTCTGTCTAGCTTAAACTAAACTACTACTCAAGCTGCTTAAGTTCTTAAGTATTGTTTGTAATCACCAATAAATAAGTGCATTTGTAATTCATCAGTCATTATTAGCTTTTATTAAAAGAAGATTACGTTTTACAATGTAACTATAATCTCTTGAATTTGGTATCTTATTAATGAGTTTTAAAGATGTAAAACCTAACCTTTTTTAAAGCTCCATTGTCTTATGTTTTTAGAGGCTTTTCCGTAAACATATATCTTACATATAATAAACTTTTCAAATCTTGCAATTTGGCTTGATTAATTTTTCATACAGCTCCACCTGTGTCAACATGAACTACGTACACTCAGATCAAGACAGAAAACACTTCCGGCTCCACCTGGCTCCCTCATGCCCCCTCCTGGTCATTACTTCCCCCACAGAAACCACTGTTTTGACCTCTACTGAGCATCTATTAGAAACTTCACTTTTTTTGAGTAAAATAATTATGACTTAAGATGGAAGCTTGTATGCGTCCATTCAATTCACAGCACTAAGATCTTATTTCTAAAAATGCAATATTTAAATCATTCTATAATGTGACATAATTTATTTCTAATGTATAGATCAGAATACTATCCACCAGAGTTTAGTCTAACCTGGGCTACCATGATCCACTTTTACAACGGTGTTTACCATTAATTTCTAGCCAAATTAGAAATAAATGTACTTATTTCTTATTGGGATTTTCTCAACGTATTATGCCCCTTAAATCTGACAGGACTATTTCTGTTTGTTTTACTGCTAAATAGGGTGGGGATACGTAGAGAAAGGGAAGACGAGTTTGTCTGTCTATCCAAGAAGCCTATTGGTCAAATGTGAGAAAACCTGACCCACTCACAGTCCTTAACAATGATGCTGATGACCACTTAAGGGGCAAACAGCTACCCAGGATTGGAACTGAGAAGGAAATTTAATCTATGAGACCCAGCTGCCAGACAGACCTGGGTCTTTAAACTACAATGAAACCTGCGGGGAGGAAATGAGACAAAGTGATGTAAGTTATTCCGTTAGTAGGAGTCCACTGCCTGGGGACGTTTAAGTCAGTTCCCATATCCCCTCTTTGTTCTCAGAGGGAAAGCAATCTCCCAGAGCAAAAGGGGAAAGAGGAGTAACTCATCTCAGCTAAAACCTCCTGATATCCATTTATAGAAGCTTCCACAGATACTTTTACATGGCTTACTACTGTCTCCTGTGAGTTCCACAACACATACTTGATTTTCCTGAACACAGAACATAACATTTTGAGTTTAGTCTCCAAAAATACAGATCATAAGAATTTCAGATATTCCGCATTACAAGTCGGGGTAGGCTGGGATTCTCCTACTTAAATTTGGACAGAAAGAAATGGTTTAATTGTTCTAATTAAAATTTTACGAGGTTAAGAAAAAGTTCTTGGATTTAAAATTATGAATTAAGTATAACTGACTCTACAAAAAGAGGTCTATTGACCCTTAAGATTGCAAAGAGGCTGGGCACAGTGGCTCATGCCAGTAATCCCAGCACTTTGGGAGGCCAAGGCAGGCAGATGGCTTGAGCTCAAGAGTTCAAGACTAGCCTGGCCAATAGTGAAACCCCATCTCCACAAAAAATATAAAAAATTAGCCGGTTGTGGTGGCGCAAGCCTGTGGTCCCAGCTACCCGGGAGGCTGAGGTGGGAGGTACTGCTTGAGCCAAGATCGCACCACTGCAGCCTGGGTGACAGAGTGAGATCTTGTGTCCAAAAAAAAAAAAAAGACTGCAAAGAGAAGAGTCACTTCTCAACAGAGCTCTGTATAAATCAGTGCTAAAGAAATGATTAGATAGCTTCTGATTTGGCCATGATAAATAAATGGCTTGAGGCCACTGAGAACATTCTTCCCACAGGATGGAAGATTCTGGTAATCTTTTCTCTTCCACTTCAGTGTTTCCTCCCAGATATGGTCTGTGTGACTGGTATGTGTCAGACACTTCTACACAGTATATACATAAACATTTAAAATAAATATAATAGCTATAATTTAATACTTACTAGATACCAATATCAAAACTGAGATTTCACAGCTAGTATATAAAATGAAGCCAGTTAAAGAAAGATTTTCCTAGTAAGTAAATAATGTTAGTATTCCAATTACTAGTCTACTAAAAAGGTTCTAATATCAAAGCAACATTGTCTTTAAAAACCCATCAAATGTCCAATTAAACTTCAAGTGAATTTGAATCATGCATTATACAGGTTGATGTGTTTAATGCTTTTGTTTTGAAAACTTCAAAGGGAGTAAATAAAAATTTGAAGCAAGTTTTACTTGTTCTAAGTGATGCTTCAAGAAGAATCAAGGGTGTAAAAACAGACATCACATCTACCGTTCCTTCCCCTTAGGTGGCATTCTCGGGTACGCAACCATCCAGGCTGATGGGTTTCAGGGAGGCAGTCTGAAAGCAGAAAGAAGAGGCATTTACTTTAGAATGTCCTTGTTTCCACATTGAGAGTGCTAAATAACATAGGCCTCTTCAGACTTTTAATTATTTTACAAACAATTCACACCCTCAGGGAACTATTCTTTGTGAGGGTAAGGTGCTTAGAAAAAGGGAAAAGGCAGTAACCTTTCAGGTCAAAAGTGAGGGATCATTCCCCTTTCCTATTAAGTCATGAATCAAAAACTGAATATCCTCTTTAAACTGTACGTTTAACAGCAGAGTCAGTTTCAAGAGCATACATTTTGTTAACCCAACTTGGAGTTTGTCCAGATGTCTCTTCAGTTTGCCTACTATGCATCCATTCTCTTAAAAGTCATTAACTGGTCAGCAACAGCTGGATTAGACGTGATTTTTTTTTCTTACCTGGCTTCTAGGAGTTAATCTTTTTTAGAAGATTTACTAAATCCTTGTCTGAGTTTTGCTCCAGAAGCAGGGTCCATAGCTAATCCTTTGCAAACATAAACAGATTTGTTATTATGTCAAAGCAGAACATTACCAAGAAAAAAAGACATGATTGTGAAATCCCCACATGGGTTCAAAAGTTTCTATTCTTCCTTTTTTTTTGGTGGGAGGTGGGGGAGTGTTGTGGGGAGGGCAATGAGGGTGGGGTAGCTATAGACAAATAACCAAATAAGGAAAACAGGGGCTACCTCAGGTGCCTTCTTTCCTCTGCCCCTAACCTCTGTTTATTCATGGACTTTGGACTGCACCTCAAGTGACCCACCCTTTATACACTAGGACTTTCGACATCCCCTCCGCTATTGCCCCAGCTTTCAAAATGGACCCTGATATTTTGGATCTTCAAATTCTTTGCTAGCTCTCACATGAGAAGACTTTGCTAAGCCTTACGGAAGCATAAGCTGCCTTCCCTGCTTGGGGTTATCTACGTGACAATGGATTCATTCCACAAACAGTATTCTTTTCCCTTGAGCCCAGCAGCGTTGTTAGGTATGGAGATACACAAGTTTATGGATATGGGCACACCACACCATGGCTTAGTTTTGACCACATCGTAGGGGACAGGATTCTCAGAGGTTCTTTTTTTTGTTAAAAAATAAAAAAGGAACAAGTCCCCTCTGTCCTAAGAAGCCTCCTTTCTACTCAGTGTTTTATGAAGGAGCAATAACAAGGAAATTGTGAATCAAACTCTCAAAGGACATAGGAATAGAAAGAGCTTTCAGTGTTAGTTTTACTGAAACATAAACTGGTTTTACTTCTGCCAAAGAATCCACAACTGACACTTTGATGCTCAACAGGTTTGCTACACAACTAAATTAGGTAAAGAATGGAATGCTAGTGCAGGTAAAATGCTTAACTTGATAAAAATCCACTGGCTCCAGAAGTAAAGTAGAGCCCACACCAGCAAAGCTGTACAAATGCAATCCACTACTAAATATACAAAGCAATGCAGGTCTAGATCCCAGAACTACGTGCTCATAGTGACATTAGTCTCTGTACGAAGATCTCAGAGAAGCAGCTTCTTGGCAGTACCTTCCAGTATATCCATCATTCATATAACAAAAGCCTCCAGAAAACAGCCACCAGTACATATTTGCTGACTAGTCTATACACTCATTCCCCATCTGAACATTAGAATCTTTCAGGAATGCGAGAAGAGCCACTTCTTTTTCTAAAATAATTTCCAAATATGTACCAATAGCCTTAATATTTATATTTTTGGACCCATTTTTCCCAAAACGTACAAAGCTCTGCTCCTTCCTATTAAATAGCTTGCCCATGTTGCTTAACCTCTCTGTGCTTTCCTCATCTGTAAAATAGAGATATGAATAGTACATCGACCTCCTCACGCTATTGTGAGAATTAAATGAGTTCATATGCCAGTTGCTTAACTGGCATGGTAACTTCACTTAATACCAGGTGCTCTTTTTGTATTAGAAGTTTTCCTGTGCATGCTATGTCTTCTCATAAGACTCTGGGATCAATAAGGCTGTTGACTTGTACACACATGTATCTCCTCTGGTATGAATTTTAAAACTGTTATATGTGGGAGGTACGAGGTACTAAATGCTTATTTTACTCAAGAGAGTTGAAGGATGAAAGCCCGAGTTTTAGGAGGCTAACTGCTATCTAGACGAAAGACAACAACTAGATTTATAATATATGATACCATAAGTAGATATTATTTAAAAAAGAAGACAGGGGCAGTGGCTCACACCTGTAATGCCAATACTTTGAGAGGCCAAGGCAGGAGGATTGCTTGAGCCTAGGAGTTCAAGACCAGTCTGGGAAACATAATACCTCACCTCTACAAATAAAAAAAATTATCTGGGTATGGTGGTACATGCCTGTCATCCCATATACTCAGGAGGCTGAGGTGAGAGGGTCACTTGTACCCAGGAAGTCAAGGCTGTAGAGAGCTTTGATCAAGCTACTGCACTACAGCCTGGGCGACAGAGAGATCCTGTCTCAAAAAAAAAAAAAAAAAAAAAGAGTGATACCAAGTGGCCTAAACTACTGATTGTCAATCTGAATATATTAATAGCAATAACAAAAAACCCAACAACAACAATTTTTAAAGACCTTTATTTTTATATAGCATTGTATAATGAAAAGAAAAAAAAAGACCCTTATGAGCTGCCCTGACCCCTGCCACAGAAACCCATGCAAACCCTCATTGGGCCTGAGGACAGGGCCACCCACCCTGCTGGCACCAACGGACACTGACTGGGAGCCTGGAGATTGAGCAGCCCTGACCATCACAGCCTGTGCTTGTGCCCACCATTGGGAAGCTGATGACAGGCTTGACCCATGTGGTGTCATGTCCACCAGTGCTTCTGTGCATTGTTGGGGCCTGGGGATCAACTCACCCTGCCTGTGGTCAGCTTCTACCCACTCCTACCAGGTGCCTGAGGGTGAGTCTGCTCAGCCTATTGGTACCTGCATACATCATCCATGGACTTGGAGATTGACCCACCCTGCCCACCACCACCAGCATCTGCAGCGTCCACATACTCCTCCTAGGGGACTAAGGATGGGGCCGCCCAGCTCACTACTGCCACCACTAGTACCCTATGGATGCTGCCTAGGAGCCAGAGGGTTGGTCTACCACCATCAATGTTATTGGCAACCCCATGCATGCCACCCAGGAACCTGAAAAGCCACCCACCATCGCCACTGCTGGCACCTGAGCAAGCCATCTGGAGGTCCAAAGATTGGTCTGCCTGGACCTGCTAACACCAGTGCCCATGTATGCTACCTGGGGGCCCAAGGACAGGCAGGCTCAGTCTACTGCTGCCACCACTGAGGCCTGAAGACCAGCCCACCTTGTGTCCCCATCCCCAGCAAAGCCTCACCACAGCTTCCAATAACAACTGCAGTTTAAGTCACTAAGGAATTCATAGACACCACTGATAGTAATTACAGCCAAAAAATCATGGACACGCAATTACTGTATGCTCCAGTATCAAAGCTAAAGTGCCCTACCCAACTATCACTATAGATACATATGTAGGAAGAAGTCTTTCCTATGAAGGCCAATTCAAAAATTGGAAGAAGTGACTGTTACACCAGATGCAGAGATATTGGCATAAGAACACAAGAAACATAAAAATGCAAGAAAATGTGACTCCTCCAAAGGAATACAATTCTCCAGCAACAGATTGCAACAAAAAAATTGATGAAATGCCAGAAAAGGAATTCAAAATCATAATATTAAAAAAGCATATTGAAAGAGAGGGAAGATGGCAGATAGGGGACAGGGCTGATATGTAGCTCCCACTTGGATGGACAGAACAGCATGTGGACACTCACTCTGTGGTCGTTTGCTGCAGGAACAACTGCAGGAGCATACCAGGAAAAACAAAAGAAATCACAGATCCTTTGAAAGAAGTGGCAGGCTATTGCAAATTCTGCAAGACAGGTGAAAATTCGTAAGTTCCCAAAGTCTGAGAGGGGAAACATCTGCTTCCAAGCACACGTCCCCACTGAGGAACCTGAAAAATCCAGATTATGGGAGAAGAATTTAGCCTTACCTAGAGCTGAAATTGATTTGCTGTGAAATGTAAAAGTAGAAGCAGCAGTGGGACAAGCCTTGTAGGCAGTCCCATTCTCCAGCTCAAGCCCAGGGAAGCCATCCCTGACTCTATCTCACAAGGGCCCTCGGGGAAGGAAACTGGCAGAATTTGAGAGGGGTCACAGGGTGGAAGAAGCTTCCAACTGAACTTTGTAATAATTTTGACTGGGTGCAAACCCTCTTGAGAAGAATCTGGGGGCAAACAGGAACTGTTGCAGAAAGCACAGTGGAGATGCGGCTGACAGTGTGGCAGATTGGCAAAGGTGTGGCCTGAAAGCAGTGCTTGCTTCCTCAGTGGGGAAACTTAGAGCCTGGGACTAGATCTGAGTCCCAGGCTGCAGGCTGCCTAGAGATAAACTTGGCACGGTTAGCAGGGCACGGTGGGAGTGAGACTGGCCTTGCCAACTGTGTGGGAGCTGGGTGAGGCCTGTTGCTACCAGCTTTCCCCCACTTCCCTGGTGACAGAGGCAGCCATAATTCCCTCTGGAACATAACTCCATTGGCCCAAGAACCATCCCCTGATCTCCCCACAGTGGCCACAGCAACCCCCACCCAAGGAGAGTCTGAGCTCAAACCTACCTAATCCTGCCTGCACCTGATAGTATTTCTCTACCCGGTCCAATAGTGAATCACAAAAGACATAAACTCTTGGGAGCTTTATGATCCCATCCATCACCTGAGAAGCCTGAATACTTGTCCTGGCCAAATTAGAGCAAGCTTATATCCCCCTCTACTATTGCAGCTGGCACACTCTCAAAAGCACCACCTCCTGGCTCAAGGTTAACCAACTCAGAACATTATAGCAACTCATAACAGAACAACCCTGCTCTAATGAAGGAAAAAACAGCAGCTAATTCCACTGCCTGCAACATCCTGGCTAACCAGTGGTCCCGAGTCTGTCCACATGACAACTTCGCTGCTAGCATAACCAGCATTCAAGAAAGACAACACAGTAAACATATTTACAACCAAGGACTCTCACAGAGTCTACCTGACTCCCCTGCCACCTCCATCAGAACAGGTGCTGGTATCCATGGCTGGTAGACCCGAAGACAAATTGCATCACAGGACTCGGCAGACATTCCCCAGAACCAGCCAATAGCCTGGTAGCCCTGCTGAGTGGCTAGACCTAGAATAGCAAGAACAATCACCACAATCTGGCTCCTAGGGAAAGGGGGAGGGTACCACATCAAGGGTTCACCCTGTGGGACAAAAGAATCTGAACAGCTGCCCTTGAGTTCCAGATTTTTCCACTGAAATAGTGTATCCAAATGAGAAAAAAATCAGAAAAGCAATTCTGGCAATATGACAAAACAAGGTTCTATAACACCCCCAAAAGACCACACCAGCTCCCCAGCAATGGATCCAAACCAAGAAGAAATCTCTGAACTGCCAGATAAAGAATTCAGAAGGCTGATTATTAAGCTACTCAAGGAGATACCAGAGAAAGGTAAAAGCCATCTTAAATAAATTTCAAAGATAATACAGGATATGGAGGAAAAATGCTTCAGAGAAACAGATATCATAAAGAAAAAACAATCACAACTTCTGGAAATGAAAGACACACTTAGAGAAATACAAAATGCACTGGAAAGTTTCCACAATAGAATCAAACAAGTAGAAGAAAGAACTTTAGAGCTTAAAGAAAAGGCTCTCAAAGTAACCCAATGAGACAAAGACAAAGAAAAAACATTTCTTTTAAATGATCAAAGCCTCCAAGAAGTTTGAGATTATGTTAAACAGCCAAACCTAAAATAATTGGTGTTCCTGGCGAAGAAGAGAAATCTTCTTGGAAGACATATTTGTGATGATAATTGAGGAAAACTTCCCTGAGCTCACTAGAGATCTAGACATCTAAATATGAAGTTCAAAGAGGCTAGGTGCAGTAGCTCACATCTGTAATCCCAGCACTTTGGGAGGCCAAGGTGTGAGGATCACCTGAGGTCAGGAGTTCGAGACCAGCCTGGCTAACATGGTGAAACACTGTTTCTACTAAAAATACTAAAAATTAGCTGGGTGTGGTGGTGCACACCTGTAGTGCCTGTAATCCTAGCTACTTGGGAGGCTGAAGCAGGAGAATCGCTTGAACCTGGGAGGTGGAGGTTGCAGTGAGCTGAGATCACGCCATTGCACTCCAGCTTTGGTCAACAAAAGTGAAACTCCGTTAAAAAAAAAAAAAAAAGAAGAAGAAGTTCAAAGAACACCTTGGAAATTCATCACAAAAAATAATCACCTAGGCAAACAGTCATCAGGTTATCAAAAGTCAAGACAAAGGAAAGAATCTTAAGAGCTCTGAGGCAAAAGCATCCGGTAACCTATAAAGGAAAAGATATCAGATTAACAACAGATTTTTCAGCAGAAACCCTATAAACCAGATGGGATTGGGGTATTATCTTTTGCCTCCTCAAACAAAATAATTGCCAGCCAAGACTTCTGTGTCCAGCAAAACTAAGCATCATAAATGAAGGAGAGATAAAGTCTTTTTCAGACAAACAAATGCTGAGAGAATTCACCACTACCATGCCAGCACTACAAGAACTGCTAAAAGGAGCTTTAAACCTTAAAACCTCCAAATACACCAAAATAGAACCTCTTTAAAGCATAAATCTCACAGGGCCTATAAAACAATAATGAAATGAAAAAAGCAAAACAAACAACAACAAAAAACCCACAAGGTATTTGGGCAACATCTAGCATGAAGAATAAAACAGTACCTGACATCTCAATAATAATGCTGAATGTAAATGGCCTAAATGCTTCACCTAAAAGGTAAAGAATGGCAGAATGGACAAAAATCCACCGATGAAGTATCTGTTGTCTTCAAGAGACTCAGCTAATGCATAAAGACTCACATAGACTTAAGGTAAAGGAATGGAAAAAGATATTCCATGCAAATGGAAACCAAAAGCAAGCAGGAGTAGCTATTCTCATATCAAACAAAACAGACTTTAAAACAAGAACAGTTAAAAAAGACAAAGAGAGACATTATATAATTATACAAGGACCAGTCCAATGGAAAATACCACAATCCTAAGAAAAGAGATGCATTACACTAATAGTGGGGACTTCAGCACTCTACTGACAGCACCAAACAGATCATCAAGACAGAAAAATCAACAGAGAAGCACTGGACTTAATCACTGTAGACCAAATGGACCTTACAGACATTTACAGAATATTCTACCCAATAACTGCAGAATATACATTATTCTCATCAGTGCATGGAACATTCTCCAAGATAGACAACATGTTATGCAACAAAATAAGCCTCAGTACATTTTAGAAATTGAAATCATATCAAGTATCTTCTGAGACCACAGTGGAATAAAACTATAAAGTGATTCCAAAAGAAACTCTCAAAACTGGCTGGGCGCGGTGGCTCACGCTTGTAATCCCAGCACTTTGGGAGGCCGAGGCAGGCAGATCACAAGGTCAGGAGATCGAGACCATGGTGAAATCCCGTCTCTACTAAAAATATAAAAAAAATTAGCCGGGCGTGGTGGCGGGTGCCTGTAGTCCCAGCTACTCGGAGAGGCTGAGGCAGGAGAATGGCGTGAACCCAGGAGGCGGAGCTTGCAGTGAGCTGAGATCGCACCACTGCACTCCAGCCTGGGCGACAGAGTGAGACTCCGTCTCAGGAAAAAAAAAAAAAAAAAAAAAGAAACTCTCAAAACTATACAAATACATGAAAGTTAAACAACCTGCTCCTGAATGATTTTTGGGTCAATGACAAAAGACAAAAATTTACATTTTTGAAACAAAAGGAAACAGAGACACAACATATCAAAACCTTTGACAAACAGCAAAAGCAGTATTAGCATTAAACACCTACATTAAAAAAGAAAGATCCTGAATTAACATCATAATGTTACACATCAAGAAACAAAAGAAACAAACCAAACCCAAAGCTAGCAGAAGAAAAGAAATGACAAAGCTCAGAGCAGAACTAAATGAACTTGAGACCAAAAACACAATACAAAAGATCAACAAAACAAAAAGTTGTTCATTTGAAGAAATAAACAAGATTGGTAGACCACTAGGTCAACTAACCTAGGAAGGAAGAAAGAAGATTCAAATAAGCACAATCAGAAAAGAAAAAGGAGACATTACAACTGATACTACAGAAATGCAAAAGATCATCAGAGACTACTATGACTATTTATATGCTCACAAACTGGAAAACTTAGAGGAAGGGGATAAATTTGTGGAATCTATACAACCTCCCAAGATTGAACCAGGAAGAAATAGAAATCCTGAGCAGAACAATAATAAGTAGTGAGATATGATTAGTGATTTAAAAAATATCTCCCCCAAATAATAACAACAACAACAACAAAAGAGCCCAGGAGCAGACAGATTCACAGCCAAATTTTATCAGACATAAAAGAAGTGCTACCAATCCAACTGAAACTGTCCCAAAACACTGAAGAGGAGGGACTCTTCCCTAATTCTACAAAGTATCACTTTGCTACCAACATCAGTAGAGAACACAACAAAAAAAGAAAATTACAGACTAATACCTTTCATGAACATAGGTGCAAAAATCCTTAACAAAATACAAGCAAACAAAATCATACAGCACATCAAAAAGATAATACAATATGATCAAGTGGGTTTTGCAAGGGATGCAAGGTTGGTACAACATATGCATATCAATAAATGTGATTCATCACACCAAGTGAATGAAAAACAAAAACCATATTATCATCTCAATAGATTAGAAAAAGCATTTGATAAAATTGACCATCCTATCATGATGCCCTCAACAAACAAGGCATAGAAGGAACATACCTCAAAACAATAAAAGCCATGTATAACAAACCCACAGCCAATAACACACTGGGAAAAAGTTGAAAGAATTTCCCTTAAGAACTAGAACAAGACAAGTATGTCCATGTTCACCACTGCTATTCAGCACAGTACAGGAAGTCCTAGCCAGAGCAATCAGGCAAGAGAAAAAAATAAAAGCCATCAAAATGGGAAAAGAGGAAGTCAGATTATCTTTGTTTGCTGATGAAATGATCTTATATCTAGAAAACCCTAAAGACTCCTCTCCAAAAGACTGCTAGATTTGATAAATGAATTCAGTAAAGTTCCAGGATACAAAATCGACAAAAATCAGTAGCATTTCTATACAGCAATAATAATCATGCTAAGAACCAAATCAAAAGTCAATCCCATTTCCAATAGTTAAAAAAAAAAATAACAACAACAAAAAAAACCCTAGGAATACATTTAAACAAGGAGTGATAGATGTCTACAAGGAAAACTACAAAATACTGATGAAAGAGAGTTAAGAGGACACAAATAAATGGAAAAACATTCCATTCTCACAGATTAGAAGAATCAATGTTGTTAAAATGACCACATTGCCCAAAGCAATCTACAGACTTAACAGAATTCCTATCAAAATAGCAATGACATTTTTCACAGAATTAGAAAAAAAAAAATCCTAAAATTCATATGGAACTGAAAAGAACCCAAATAGCAAAAGCAGGCATCACATTTCCTAACTCCACATTATACTATAAGTCTATAGTAATCAAACAGCATGGTACTGGTATAAACATAGACATATAGATCAACAGAACAGAATAGAAGACCCAGAAATAAAGCCACATACCTATAGCCAACTGATATTTGACAAAGTTGACAAAAACATACATCAGAGAAAGGATACCCTACTCAATAAACGGTGCTGGGAAAATTGTATAGCCACATGCAAAAGAATGAACTGGATTTATCTGTCATCATATACAAAAATTAAGATGAGTTAAAGACTGAAATGTATGATGCGAAACTAAAAATTCTAGAAGAAAACCTAGGAACAACTCTTCTGGACATTGGCCTACACAAAGAATTCAAGACTAAGATTTCAAAGCTAATGCACCAATTACAAATATAGACAAATGGGACTTAATTAAACAAATGCTTCTGTAGAGTAAAAGAAATAGACAGACAAGAACAGACAACCTGCAGAATGGGAGAAAATATTTGCAAACTGTGCATCTGACAAGGGACTAATATCTGGAATCTACAAGGAATTCAAACAAGTCAACAACAACAAAAAGCATTAGGAAGTGAGCAAAGAACATTGACATTTTTCAAAAGTAAACATAAAAATGCCCAAAAAGCATATGAAAAAATATTCAACATCACCAATCATCAGAGAAATGCAAATTTAAACCATGAGGTGCCATCTTATACCAGTCAGAATGGCTACTGTTAAAAAGTCAGAAAATAACAGATGTTGGCAAAGATGCAGAGAAAAGGGAACACTTATATACTGTTGGTAGAAATGTAAATTAGACAACCTCTATGGAAAACAGTATAGAGATTTCTCAAAGAATTAAAAATAGAACTACCCTTTGATCCAGCAATCCAACTACTGGGCATATACTCAAAGGAAAAGAATCATTTTATCAAAAAGATACATGCACTCATGTTTATCACAGCACTAGTCACGACAGATACCGAATCAACCTAAATAACCATCAATGGATGATTGGATAAAGAAAATGTGGTAAATATATATATGGAATACTATGTATCCATGAAAAAAATAATATAATGTCTTTTGCAACTACATGTATGGATTTGGAGGCCATTATCTCAAGTAAAATAACAAAAACAGAAAGCAAAATACTGCATGTTCTCACTTGTAAATGAAAGATAAATAGTATGCACACATGGACATACAGATTGGAATAACAGGTATTAGAGACTTGGAAAGGTGGGAAGGGGGGAGGCGGGTAAGGGATGAAAAATTACCTAATGGGTACAATAAACACTATTCAGGTGATGGTTACACTAAAAGCCCAGACCTCAACACTACGCAATATACCCATGTAACAAAGCTGTATTTGTACCCCCTAAATCTATTATAAATAAATAAACAAGGTCACCGTATAATGATAAAAGGATTCGTTCGGTAAGAAGATACAATTCTAAATATATATGAACTTAACACCAGAACATCCAGTTATATATAGCAAATATTATTAGATCTGAAGGGAGAGATAGACTCCAATACAATAATAGTTGAAGACTTCAACACCCTACTCTCTATATTAGACAGATTATCAAGACAGAAAATCATCAAAGGAACATTAGATTTAAATTGCACTTCAGATCAACGTACCTAAAAGACATGCATGGAATATTTTATCCAATAGCAACAGAATATACATTCTTCTCATCAACACATGGAACATTCTCCAGTATAGACCATATGCTAGGCCACGAAGCAAGTCTAAATTTAAAAAAAAAATCAAAATCATATCAAGTACCTTTCAGATCACAATGGGATAAAACTAGAAATCAATAACAACAGGAACTTTGGAAACTATACAAATACATGGAAATTAAATAACATGCTTAACAGCCATTGGGTCAATGAAGAAGACAGAAGGAAATAAACGTCTTGAGACAAATGAGAATGGAAACACAACATATCAAAACCCATGAGATGTAGCAAAAGAAGTGCTAAGAGGGAATTTCATAGCAATAAATGCGTATATCAAGAAGTAGAAACATTTCAAATAATCAAGCTAAGGATGCCCCCTCAATAACTAGAAAAGCAAGAGCAGACCAAATCCAAAATTAGTGGAAGGAAAGAAACAATAAAGATCAGAGCAGAACTAAATGTAATAGAGACCTTAAAAAAAAATACAAAGGTCAATGGAATGAAAAGTTAGTTTTTTGAAAAGATAAACAAAATTGATAAATCGCTAGCTAGACTAACCAAGAAAATAAGAGAGAGGATGTGAATTAGCAAAATCACAAACAAAAAGGGAGACATTACAACTCATACCACAGAAATACAAGAAATCATCAGAGACTTATAAAGAACTATATGCTAACAAATTAGAAAAGCTAGAGGAAATGGATAAATTCCTGGACACATACAATCTACTAAGAATAAATCAGGGCTGGGCACCGTGGCTCATGCCTGTAATCCCAGCACTTTGGGAGGCCAAGGTGGGCCTCCTGAGGTCAGGAGTTCGAGACCAGCCTGACCAACATGGAGAAACCCCATCTCTACTAAAAATACAAAAAAAATTAGCCTGGTGTGATGGCGCATGCCTATAATCCCAGCTACTCGGGAGACTGAGGCAGGAGAATTGCTTGAGCACGGGAGGCAGAGGTTGCGGCGAGACGAGATCGCGCCACTACACTTCAGCCTGGGCAACAAGAGTGAAACTCCGTCTCAAAAAAAAAAAAAAAAAAAAAAAAAAAAAAAAAAAAAAAAGAAAAGAATGAATAAGGAAGAAAGAGAAAACCTGAATAGACCAATAACAAGTAATGGGCTGGGAGCAGTGGCTCACACCTGTAATCTCAGCACTTTGGGAGGCCGTAGGCAGGTGGATCACGAGGTCAGGAGATCGAGACCATCCTGGCTAACAAAGTGAAACCCTGTCTCTACTAAAAATACAAAAAATTAGCCAGGCATGGTGGCGGGCGCCTATACTCCCAGCTGCTCGGGAGGCTGAGGCAGGAGAACGGCGTGAACCCGGGAGGCGGAGCTTGCAGTGAGGGGAGATCGCACCACTGCACTCCAGCCTGGGCGACAGAGTGAGACTCTGTCTCAAAAAAAAAAAAAAAAGGAATGAGATTGAATCAGTAATAAAAAGTCTCCCAACAAAGAAAAGCTCAGCACCAGATGTCTTTACTTCCAAATGCTATCAAACTTGTAAAGAAAAACTAACACCTATTCTTCTCAAACTATTTCAGAAAATTCAAAGGAGGAAATTCTTCCTTACTCATTCTGTGAGGCCAGTATTACCCTGATACCAAAAGCAGACAAGGACATAATGGAAATAGAAAACTACAGGCCAATACCCCTGATGAACACAGACACATAAAAGCTTCAACAAAATACTAGCAAAGTGAATCCAACAGCACCATAAAAGGATAATACATCAGATGAAAGGATGGTTCAACACATGCAAGTCAATAAATGTGATACCTCACAACAACAGAATGAAAGACAAAAACAATACGATCATTTCAATAGACAGAGAAAAGGAATTTTATAAAATTCAACTTCTTTTCATGATTAAAATTCTTAACAAATTAGGCATAGAAGAAACATGCCTCAGCATAATAAAGGTCATATCTGACAAATGCATAGCTAACATAATACTGAATGGGGAGAAGCTGAAAGACCTGTAACAAGACATTGGATACCCAGTTCCACCACTTCATTTTTATTATTTATTTAGAGATAGGGTCATCACTTTTATTCAACATAGTACTGGAAGTCCTTGCCAGAGCAATCAGGCAAGAGAAATAAATAAATGTCATCTAAATTGGAATAGAGGAAGTCAAACTGTCCCTCTTTGTAGATAACATGGATATATATGTGTGTGTGTATTATATAAACATGGATATATATATGTAATACATATATATATATATATAAAACCTAAAGACTCCACCAAAAACACTCCTAGAATAAATGAATTTAGTAAAATTGCAGGATACAAAATCAACATACAAAAATCAGCAGCATTTCTATGTGCCAATAATAAACTGGCTAAAAAAGAAAACAATCTCATTTACAATAGCTACAAAAAATAAAATACTTAGGAATAAATTAAACCAAGAAAGTGAAAGACCCTTACAAGGAAAACTTCAAAACACTGATGAAAGAATGTTAAGAGGACACAAACAAATGGAAAGATATCCCATGCTCATGACTCAGAAGAATTACTATTGTTAAAATGACCATACTACCCAAAGCAATCTACAGATTCAATGTAATCCCTATCAAAACACCAATGACATTCTTTATATAAATACAAAAAAATCCTAAAATTTGTATAGAACCATTAAAGAGCTCAAATAGCCATAGTGTTCCTGAGTGAAAAAAACAAAGCTGGAGGCATCATACCTGATTTCAAAATATATTAAAAAGCTGTAGTAACTAAAACAGCAAGATATTGGTATAAAAACAGACACATAAACCAATGAAACAGAATAGACACTCCAGGAATACATGCATGTATTTACAGCTAACTGATTTTCAACAAAGCCATTAAGAATATAAATTGGGGAAAGGCATCCTCTTCAATAATGGTACAGGGAAAACTGGATATCCAAGTACAGAAAAATGAAACTAGATCCCTATGTCTCACAATATACAAAAATCAACCCAAAATTGATGAAAGACTTAAACATAAGACCCAAAACTATGAAACTACTAGAAGAAAATAGGGAAAATGCTCTCAGACATTGGTCTAGGCAAAAAATTTATGGCCATGACTTCAAAAGCACAGGCAACAAAAATAAAATAAACAAATGGGACTATATAAACTAAAAAGCTTCTATGCAGCAAAGGAAGCAATCAACAGAGTGAGAAGGACAACATGCTAAATAGGAGAAAATATTTGCAAACCATTCATCTCCCAAGGAACTAATATTCAGAATAAGCAAGGAACTCAAACAACTTTTTGTGTTTTTTATCTAACACAACACATATACCTGAGGAATTCAAACAACTTAACAGCAAAAAAACTAATAATCCCATGAAAAAGTGGGCAAAGGATCTGAGTAGGCATTTCTCAAAAGAAGACATACCTCTCTCACCCCTGGTTACAGGGAAAAAAAAAAGACTTAAAAATGGACAACAGGTATATGGAAAAAATGTTCAACATAATTAATTATCAGGGAAATGCCAATCCAAGACGCAATGAGACAAAATCTTACCCTTGTTAGAATGGCTCTTATCAAAAAGGCAAGAAATAACAGATGCTTGTGAGGATGCGGAGAAAAGGGAACTCTATATTATACACTGTTGGTTGGAAAGTAAATTAGTACAGCCCTTGCAGAAGACAGTATGAAGTTTCCTCAACAAACTAACAATACAACTAACACAAAATCTAGTAATCTCACTCTTGGGTATTTATTCAAAGGAAAGGAAATCAGTATATCAAAGGGATACCCATATCCTCTTGTTTATGGCAGGACTATTCACAACAGCAACATATGAAATCAATCTAAACGTTCATTAATGGATGAATGAATAAAACATGTGAATAAAATTTGAAAAAAAGAAAATGTGGTATATATACTCAGTGGAATACTATTCAGCCACAAAAAAAGAATGATATCCTGTCATTTGCAGCAATGTGTATGGAACTAGAGGTCACTATTGTTAAATGAATTAAGCCAGACACAGAAAGACAAATATCACATGTTCTCATTCATATGTGGGAGCTAAAAAAGTTGATTTCAGTGATGTAGGGAATAGAATGATAGTTACTAGAGGACGGGAAGGGTATGCGTGTGGCAGGGTGCTGGTGGAGAGGTTGGTTAGTAGATACGAAATACAGTTAGATAGAAAGAATAAGTTCTAGTGTTTGATAGCACAGTAGGGTGACTGCAGTTAACAACAATATATTCCATATTTCAGAATAACTGGAAAAGAAGATTTGAAATGTTCCCAAGTCAAATAAATAATAAATGTTTGAGGTGATAGATATCTTAAATACCCTGATTTGATCATTACACATTTTATTCATGTATCAAAATACCACATGTATTCCATAAATATGTACAAATATTATATATCAACAAAAAGACCACATATTACAAGTAGACTAATATCAGAACAGAACGAAGGAAATCTCAGTAAGTGAGATTCTAACTAATGCATGGGCTTGTTTGTATCAACGAAAGGCATTTGGTACTTTTCTCCAAGTCCTTAAACACTTTAGAGATTCACCTTCACCCAGTATGCTTCTAATTCCTCCCCAGAGTGGCTCCAAATTATATGTGACTAATTTAAAGACACATTAACCCTAGCAACTTAATTTATTTTTTTTTTTAAGAGAAAAGGACTTACTTTGTCACCCAGACTGGTGTGCAGTGGCACGATCATAGCTCATTGCAGCCTTGAACACTTGTACTGGACTCAAGCAATCCTCCCACCTCAGTCTCCTGGGTAGCAAGAGCTACAAGTGGGTGCCACCACATGTAGCAAATTTTTAAATTTTTCTTGTAGAGACAGGGTCTTGCTATGTTGCCCAGGCTGGTCTTGAACTTCTGGCATCCAGCGATCCTCTGACTTTGGCCTCCCAAAGCACCGGGATTATAAATGTGAGCCACCACACCCAGCCAGCAATTATATTTTTTTACTTAAGCAAGTAGAGAGTAAGAAATTAAATTTAAAAAGCATCTTGAGCTTGAAATAAAACAAAGCTATCTCCTAAAGCTAATTAACATGATAATTCTATTCTATGATAATAATTTGAGTGTGAAATGATGGAATCAAGATTTCCACTTCTTCTCATACATTTCATTCAACAAGTATTTACTGAGTCCCTCTTGTGTGCCACAAACAACTCTAAAAAGTAGGGATATTCCAGTACAATAGAGAAAGATACAGTAGAGAATTCCCCTTTCTTGAAACTTATATTCCATTTCTTTTTGGTACATGAGAGACGAATGAGTTAAATATATATTGAATATTAGATGGTGATAAATGCTATGTGGAAATAATTACAAAGGAATTAGGGAAGGCTTGGTTAGTTTTAAATACAGAGGTTGGAGAAGTCTCACTGAGACGACACTTTAGCAAAGAACTGAAGGAAGTGAATGAGTGAGCAGTGCAGATTACTGGGAGAGTGTTTTTGTTTTCAGCAGAGGGGGCAGCCAGTACAAAGGTCATGAGACAGGAGTGTGTATGGCTGCTATGGTCAAGGAACAACCTGGGGCCACTTGTAGCTGGAGCAGGATTAAGAAGAAACAGCATTGTATTACATTTGGGATTCGGGTTTTTTCAAAAAAGGAGAAATAGGAGAAGGTGAGCTCAGGTGGTATTATGGAAACTAGTGTCAACCTTTTTTTTTTTTTTGAGACAGAGTCTCTCGCTGTGTTGTCAGGCTGGAGTGCAGTGGCGATCTTGGCTCACTGTAACCTCCGACTCCTGGGTTCAAGCGATTCTCCTGCCTCAGCCTCCCGAGTAGCTGGGATTACAGGCACGTCCCACCACACCTGGCTAATTTTTGTATTTTTAGAAGAGATGGGGTTTCACCATGTTGGCCAGGATGGTCTCAATCTCCTGACTTGTGATCTGCCTGCCTAGGCCTCCCAAAGTACTGGGATTACAGGTGTGAGCCACCGCGCCCAGCCGTGTCAACCATTTTAAGAACTTTGCCTTTTACTTAGTGACATCACAGTACTTATAAATCCTCACTAACTAGTCAAGAGCAAACATAATACCATTTTGCTTATATTTACTGATCTACTAGTCTATTTTCTTATGTATTAGAATGGTATCTTTATAATGTTCTGCTTAACATCACATACTAGGACACAGGACTTTTGATTCCTAATTTGGGACCTTTTCTCTTATGTCTTGTTGCTACTTTAAATAAATCAGTTCAAGGAAGGAAATTCTTTTCTGATTTTCAACACCATAACTGACATGCTGTCTTTTCCCATTCACGATCTCTTTCCAAGTTTACTAAACAAGAGCTCAATGGTTCTAGACCCTCGTGTTGATTTGTTATCTAATCCTTATAACTTAAGAAATATTCCTTCTTGAGAAATAAGATTTGACCTCAAACTTAAAGGAGTGTTTTTTGCTCCTTTAAGCATTCTCATATGTATTATCTCTGGAAAATAAAAAAAAGAAACCATAATATAAAGAAATTGTTTTTTTATTTTTCTGAAGGACACTAAGCATTGTACTTTAGAAAAAAGCCTATTAGTAAAAGTTTTACCAAATGAATACACATACAATTTAAATTTTTTTTTCTTACTGAAAACTAGTATCTACCTCACTGTTAAGTTTTTCCCAAATGAGGAAAAAACTAATTACTTGTCAGAATTCTGGAAAGATAGAAGAGTAGGAAGCACCAGGAATTTGTCTCCCCTCCTAGATAACAATTGCGCTGGCAGAATGTGTCCCATATAACTATTTTGGACTCAGGAGTCTATTGAAGACTTGCAACTTCCAGGGGAAGGCTTGAACAGTAAGATACAGTTAATTTCACCAATTTCAGATCTTAGCACAGCTACACATCCTCCACCCCTCAGCTGTGCTGTGTGGCAGAGCTCTGCACATATTCCTGGATCAATCTGGACATGGCCTCTGGGAGCCATGGTAGGCAAATAAGAACCCAAATAAGAATCTCTAACTATCAGAGATTTATGCTCTGATTACTGATTGTTGTTTCTGATCAAAGAGGTACAAAGAGGCAGGTGGCCATTGTTGTTGTACCTCCCATCATTGTTGTAAGTCCCTCCCGCTCTGGCTGAAGTAACTTCCAGGGGATTTAAAGGGACAGTGCCCTTCTCTCCTTTTATTTTTGTCTTTTCTCCCTTTTGGAAACTAGACATTAAAAACTACAATGTTTTTTTTAAAAAACTACATATATGAGGAAATTAGAAGGTGAACATGACACACCCAGAGAAAGGCACAAGCTCAAAAATACTGAGAAGACCTTAAGTTGACACCTAAGACTGATCCTTGGCACAGAGACAGTCACACACACACACACACACACACACACACACACACACACACAGAATAGCAAACCCTGCAGAAGGGAGAATATCTAATTTCCACAGTTACATATTATTAGGTCCAAATGTCCAATTTACAACAAAGAAAATGACAAGCCAGACAAAGAAAGAGAAAAGTATAGCACCTTCAAAGAAAAAAAATCAACACAACTGTTCCCAAAAAAAGACCTGATGACAGATCTGCTAAACAGATCTATTAGACAAATACTTTTAAACAACTGAAGATGCTCAGGGAACTAAAAAAAGATGTGAAGAGACTCAAGGAAAAGATATATGAACAAAATGGAAATATCCATGAAGATAAATCCTGAAAAGAAACCAAATAAAATTCTAGAACTGAAAAATAGAATAAATGAAATGAAAACTTTACTAGTAGGATTCAAGAATACATTTGAACAAACAGAGGAAAGACTCAGCAAACTTAAAGACAGGACAATGGAAATGATCAAGTCTGAGGAACAGAAAGAGAAAAACTTAAGAAAAGGTGAACAGAGCCTTAGGGACCTGTGGGACACTGTCAAACTGACCAACATATGCATTGTGGGAATACCTGAAGGAGCAGAGAGAGAAAAGAGCAGAGAGAAATAATGGCTGAAAACTTGCCAGATTTAACAAAAGACATGACTATAAACATTTAAGAATCATTCAAAAACTAAGAGTAAGGCAGACTCAAAGAGACCAACATTGAGACACATTATAATCAAACTTTCAAAAGAAAAAGACAAAAAATAATCAGAGTAGCAAGAAAAAAAATGACCTGTCACAAACCAGGAATGTTCAATAAGATCAGCAGACTTCTCATCAGAAACCATGGAGGACGAAACACAGTGGGCCAATATATTCAAAGTGGTAAAAGAAAAAAAACTGTCAACCAAAAATCTCATATACAGAAAAACTGTCCTTCAAAAAGTAAGGGAAGAGATGGGTACAGAGGTGCATGCCTCTAGTCTCAGCTACTCAGGAGGCTGGGGTAGGAGGATTGCTTGAGCCCAGGAGCTTGAGTTCAGCCTGGGCAACATAGTAAGATCCTGTCTCTTACCAAAAAAAGGTGAAGAAGAAATTAAGACATTCCCAGATAAACAAAAGCTGAGGAAGTTCATTATCATGAGACCTGCCCTGCAAGAAATACTCAAGGGAGTCCTGCAAGGTGAAGTGGGAGGATCCTAGACAGAAACTTGAAGCTGTATGAAGAAATCAAAATCTCAATAAAGGTAAATGCATGGACAATTATAAAAGCTAGTACTATTGTAATAATGGTTTGCAACTCCACTTTTTTGTTTTCTACATGATTGAAGAGACTAACACATTTTAAAAAACAATTATTAGTCTAAAAACTAGTACCGTAACTGGTTTGTAACTCCACATTTTGTTTTATACATAATTTAAGAGACCAAATGTAGGAATTATTAGTTTACTATACAAAGCACAAATTAAGGATCCCTTATCTGAAATGCTTGGGACCAAAGTGTTGCAGATTTTTTTTTTTAATTTTGGAATATTTGCATTATACTTACTGGTTGAACATCACTAATCCAAAAATCAATTGCATGTCACGTCAGTGCTCAAAAAGTTTCAGATGTTGGAGCATTTTAGATTTCAGATTTTTAGATTAGGAGCATTCAACCTGTATAAAGATGTAATTTTGTGACATCAATAACAAAATGGGTGGAAAAGACGTTGCTGAAGGAGCAGTTATCATATGTTATGAAGATAAGCTGGAATAAATTCAAATTAGAATATGATAACATTAGGAAGTTAAATGTAGTCCCCATGGTAACCACTAAGAAAATAGTTATACATACAAAAGGAAATGAGGAAGGAATATAAATGTTTTGCTTCAAAAATCAACTAAAAACAAAAGAAGATGGTAGTATTAGTCTGTTTTCATGCTGCTGATAAAGACATACCCAAGACTGGGCAATTTACAAAAGAAAGAGGTTTATTGGACTTACAGTTCCATGTGGCTGGGAAGGCCTAACAATCACAGTGGAAGGTGAAAGGCACGTCTCACATGGCAGCAGACAAGAGAACAGAGAGCTTGTGCAGGGGAGCTCCTCTTTTTAAAGTCGTCAGATCTCATGAGACTTACTCACTATCACGAGAATAGCACAGGAAAGACTTGCCCCCATGATTCAGTTACCTCCCACTGGGTCCCTCCAAAAACACATGGGAATTCAAGATGATATTTGGGTAGGGACACAGCCAAACTATATCATTTTGTCCCTGGCCCCTCCCAAATCTCATGTCTTCACATTTCAAAACCAATCATGCCTTCCCAACAGTCCCCCAAAGTCTTAACTCATTTCAGCATTAACGCAAAAGTCCACAATCCAAAGTCTCGTCTGAGACAAGGCAAGACCCTTCCACCTATGAGCCTGTAAATCAAAAGCAAATTAGTTACTTCCTAGATACAATGGGGGTACAGGTGCTGGGTAAATACAGCCATTCCAAATGGGAGACATTGGCCAAACAAAGGGGCTATAGGCCCCACACAAATCTGAAACCCAGTGGGGCAGTCAAATCTTGAAGCTCCAAAATAATCTCCTTTGACTCCATATCTCACATCCAGGTCACTCTGATGCAAGAGGTGTACTCCCACAGCCTTGGGCAGCTCCACCCCTGGGGCTTTGTAGGATACAGCCCCTCCTGGCTGCTTTCGTGGGCTGGTGTTGAGTGTCTGCGGCTTTTCCAGGTGCACAGTGCACACTGTCAGTGGATCTACCATTGTGGGGTCTGGAGGATGGCAGCCAGCCCTCTTCTCACAGCTCCACTAGACGGTGCCCCAGTAGGGACTCTGTGTGGGGGCTCTGACCCCACATTTCCCTTCCACACTGCCCTAGCAGAGGTTCTCCATGAGGGCCCCACCCCTGCAGCAAACTTCAGCTTGGGCATCCAGGTGTTTCCATACATCTTTTGAAATCTAGACAGAGGTTCCCAAACCTCAGTTCTTGACTTCTGTGCACCCACAGGCTCAACACCACGAGGAAGCTGCCAAGGCTTGGGGCTTCCACCCTCTGAAGCAACAGCCTGAGCTGTACCTTGGCCCCTTTTAGTCAGGGCTGGAGCAGCTAGGACACAGGGCACCAAGTCCCTAGACTGCACACATCAGATGGATGCTGGGCTTGGCCCACAAAACCATTTTTTCCCCTTAAACCTCGGGCCTATGATGGGAGGTGCTGCCACAAAGGGCTCTGACATGCTGTGGAGACATTTTCCTCATTGTCTTGGGGACTAACATTCAGCTCCTCATTACCTATACGAATTTCTGCAGCCAGTTTGAATTTCTCCCCAGAAAATGGGATTTTCTTTTCTATTGCATTGTCAGGCTGCAACTTTTCCAAACTTTTATGCTCAGTTTCCCTTTTAAAACTGAATGCCTTTAACAGCACCCAAGTCACATATTGAATGCTTTGCTGCTTAGAAATTTATTCTGCCAGATACCCTAAGTCATCTCCCTGAAGTCCAAAGTTCCATACATCTCTATGGCAGGGGCAAAATGCCACCAGTCTCTTTGCTAAAACATAACAAGAGGAACATTTGATCCAGTTCCCAACAAGTTCCTCATCTCCATCTGAGACCACTTCAGCCTGGATTTCATTGTCCATATCACTATCAACATTTTGGTCAAAGCCATTCAACAAGTCTCTAGGAAGTTCCAAACTTTCTCACATTTTCCTGCCTTTTTCTGAGGCCTCCAAACTGTTCCAACCTCTGCCTGTTACCCTGTTCCAAAGTCACTTCCACATTTTCAGATATCTTTTCAGCAGCGCCCCACTCTACTGGTATCAATTTACTGTATTCGTCTGTTTTCATGCTGCCGAAAAAGACATACCCAAGGCTGGGCAATTTACAAAAGAAAGAAGTTTATTGGACTTACAGTTCCACATGGCTGGGAAGGCCACACAATCATGGTGGAAGGTGAAAGGCATATCTCACATGGCAGCAAAGAGAACACAGAGACTGTGCAGGGGAACTCCTCTTTTTAAAACCATCAGATCTCGTGAGACTTACTCATTGTCATGAGAATAGCACAGAGAAGACTTGCCCCCATGATTCAATTACTTCCCACTGGGTCCCTCCCACAACACGTGGGAATTCAAGATGAAATTTGGGTGAGGACACAGCCAAATCATATCAACAGTGATGCAGGAAACGAGGAACAAAAAAGCTATAAGGCATATAGAAAACATATACCAGAATGACAAATGTCGCTCCTTATCAGTAATTACTTGAAATGTAAATCGATTAAACTGTCTAATCCATAGACAGAGATTGGCAGAATGAATAAAACTACATGCTGCCTATAAGATACTCATTTTAGATCCAAAGACAAAAATAGATTGAAATTGAAAGGATGGAAAAAGATATAGCATGCAAATAATAACCAGAGAGAGCAGAGGCCACTAATATTAGTGGCCACACTAATATTAGACAAAATAAACTTTAAGTCAAAAAAGATTACAAGACACAAAGAGGAACCTACTGACAGACCATCAAAATATATGAAGCAAAAATCAACAGAACTAAAGGGAGAAATAGACAGTTCTACAACAATAGTTGGAGACTTCAATACTCCACTCTCAACACCAACCAGATAAAGATACATAAGAAAATAGAAGATTTAATACAATAAACCAACTAGATCTAACAGACATATACAGAACACTCTACTCAAAAACAGCAATATATGTTTCTCAAGGGCACATGCAACATTTTCCAGAATGAACCACATGTTAGGCCACAAATTAAGTCTCAGTAAATTTAAAAAGACATATATCATATGAAGTGTCTTCTCCAACCACGATGAGATAAAGCAGAAATAAAACTATAAAATTCATAAATTTGTGGAAATTAAACAACACACTCTTAAGCAACCAATGTTATCAAGGAAGAAATCACAAGAGAAATTAGAAAATATTTGGAGATGAATGAAGCTCAAGAAAAAACACACTGAAACTTATGGGACTTAGAAACAGCAGTGCTAAGGGGGAATTTACACCTATAAATGCTTACATTAAAAAAACAAAAAAGATCTCAAATCAACAACCCAACTTTGCAAATTAAGGAATGCGAGAAGAACAAATGAAATCAAAAGCTAGTGGAAGAAAGTAGATAATAAAGGTTAGACGGAGAGAAATGAAATCAAGAATAGAAAAATAGAGAAAAATCAATAAAACCAAAAGTTGGTTCTTTGAAAAGAATCAATAAATTGAAAAACCATTGGGAGAGGGGCCAAGATGGCCGATTAGAAGCAGCTGTGGTCCACAGCACTCACAGAAAGGAACAAAACAGGCAAGTGAATACAGCTTTCAACTGAAACATCCAGGTTCTCACACTGGGACTGATTAGGGAAACAACTCAATACATGGAGAATGAAGAAAAGTAGGGTGGCGCAATGGCCCACCAGGAGTGACATGGAGCCAAGGAAACCCCCACCCCCAGCCAAAGGAAGCAATTAGTGACTATGTGACCCAGGAAACCATGCTTCTCCCATGAATCTTTGCAACCTGTGGATCAGGAGATCCCCTTGTGAGCCTATGCCACCAGAGCCTTGGATCTGTCACATAGAACTGGGTAGAGTCTTGGCAGAGCAACTGCTCAGGCACACACAGAAACCCAGAAGCTTTAAATACACCAGTCTTTCTGCAACACAGGCAAGGTAGGTGGTCTGCATATATCCCTAGGAAGGGGCAGAATCCAGGGAGCCAAGCAGCATCATTCTGTAGACCCCACTTCCACCACACCTGACAAGATAAGACCCACTGTCTTGGAATTCCAGTAAGCCATCAGCAACAGGGCGGAGCCTGCCTGAGACAGGATGGAGCCTCAAGGGGAGAGTGGTGGGCAACACCTTTGCTGTTTGGTCAATTCAGCTATTCCAGCCTGTGGACTCTGGAGAGTCGAAACCGTCCAGACAAGGAAGGGTTTCCCTAGAAGTGCAACACAGCAGCTTTGCCAGATCACGGCCAGACTGCTTCTTCCTCACTGGGTAGAACCTTCTAGCTGGACACTCCAGCCACACCTGCTTGCACATATTAGGGACAGAGCTCTGATCTCTCCCTGGGATGAAGTGCCCAGAGGAGGGGAGGGCTGTCACCTGGGTTGGTTGGATGACTTAGCCGTTCTGGACTGTGGGCTTTGGAGAGACCAAGTTGACAGGGGCAGAGGCAGTTCATCACCACAGCACAGCTGTTTTGTTGAGGTATGGCCAGACTGCTTCTTTAAGCAAGACCCTGATCCACTCCTCCTTGGATCCTGGGGCAGGTACTCCCAGTCAGGTCCCACCCACAGGGGCCTCTGGTCACCCTGGCCTGTGTTGTCCCTGGGACAAAGTGCCTGAAGGGTGGGGCAGGCTGCCAACTTGGCCATTGGCTTCTCAGCTTGTCCAGCCTGTGGGCCTTGGAGAGCCCAAACCGATCAGGGGCAGAAGGGATCTCCAATACAGCACAGCTGCTCTATCAAAAGCATCCAGACTGCTTCCTTAAGTGGGTTCCTGACCCTGACTGGGTAAGACCCCCCAACAGGAGTCTTCAGCCACCTCCTACAGGCAAATTTGGGCCAGCAATAGGTCAGTACCCCAGGATAGAGCTTCTAGAGGAAAAAAGTTGGCTGCCATCTTTGCTATTTCACAGCCTTCACAGGTGATACCTCAAGGTACAGAAAATAAACAAGAAAACTAAGGTTTAGAGTGGACCCCCAGCAAACCTTAGCAGCCCTATGGATGAGTTGCCAGGCTGTTAAAAGAAAAACAAACAAATAGAAAACAACAACAACAAAACCCATCCAAAAATCAGCAATGTAAAAAATCAAAGGTAGATAAGCCTACTAAGATGAGAAAGAAGCAATGCAAAAACACTGAAAACTCAAAAAGCCAGAGTGCCCCTTTTCCTTAAAATGACTGCAACACCTCTCCAGCAAGGGCTGAGAACTGGGCTGAGGCTGAGATGGTTGAAATGACAGAAGTAGGTTTCAGAAGGTGGGTAATAAACTTCGCTGAGATAAAAGAGCATGTTGTAAACCAATGCAAAGAAGCTAAGAATCATGATAAAACAATACAGGAGCCGAGAGCCCAAATAGCCAGTTTAAAGAGAAACATAACTAATCTGTTAGAGCTGAAAAGCACAGTACAGGACTTCACAATGCAATCACAAATATTAATAGCAGAATAGACTATGTGGAAGAAAGAATCTCAGAGCTTGAAGACTATCTTTCTGAAATAAGACGGGCTGACAAAAATAGAGAAAAAAGAATGAAAAAAAAGAACAAAACCTCTGAGAAATATGGGATTATGTAAAGAGACCAAATCTACAACTGATTGGGGTACCTGAAAGAGACAGAGGGAATGGAACCAAGTTGGAAAACACACTTTAGGATATAATTCAGCACTTCCCCAACCTAGCATGACAGGCCAATATTCAAATTCAGGAAATGCGGAGAACCCCAGTAAAATACTCCCTGAGAAGATCATCCCCAAGACACATAATAATCAGATTCTTCAAGATTGAAATGAAAGAAAAAATGGTTAAGGGCAGCCAGAGAGAAAGGCCAGGTCACCTACAAAGGCAAGCCATCAGACTAACAGTAGACCTCTCAGTGGAAACCCTAGAAGCTAGAAGAGACTGGGGGCCAAAATTCAACATTCTTAAAGAAAAGAATTTCCAACCCAGAATTTCATATCCAGTCAAACTAAGCTTCATAAGCAAAGGAGAAACAACATCCTTTTCAGACAAGCAAATGATGAGGGAATTTGTTACCACCAGACCTGCCTTGCAAGAGCTCCTGAAGGAAGCACTAAGTATGGAAAGGAAAAGCCGTTACAAAAACACACTGAAATACACAGACCAGTGACACTATGAAGCAAACACAGAAAGAAGTCTACAAAATAACTAACTAGCATCATGATGACAGGATCTAATTCACACATAACAATACTAATCTTAAATTTAAATGGGCTAAATGCCCCAATTAAAAGATATAGAGCAGCAAACTGGATAAAGAACCAGGACCCATCAGTATGCTGTCTTCAAGAGACCCATCTTACTTGCAAAGACATACATAGGCTCAAAATAAAGGGATGAAGGAAAATTTACCAAGCAAATGGAAAATATTGAAAAAAGCAGGGGTTGCAATCCTAGTTTCTGACAAAACAGGCTTTAAACCAACAAAGGGCTGGGCGCAGTGGCTCATGCCTGTAATCCTAGCACTTTGGGAGGCCGAGGCAGGTGAATAACCTGAGATTAGGAGTTTGAGACCACCCTGGCCAACATGGTTAAACCCCATCTGCACAAAAAGTACAAAAACCAGCTGGGCATGGTGGTGGGTGCCTGTAATCTCAGCTACTCGGGAAGCTGAGGCAGGAGAATCACTTGAACCAGGAGGTGGAGGTTGCAATGAGCCAAGATCGTGCCACTGCACTCCAGCCTGGGAGACAGAGCAAGACTCCATCTCAAAAATAAACAAACAAATAAACTAAAAAAGATCAAAAAAGACAAAAGAAGGGCATTACATAAAGGTAAAGGGTTCAATTCAACAAGAAGAGCTTACTATCCTAAATATATATGCACCCAATACAGGAGCATGTAGATTCATAAAGCAAGTTCTTAGAGGCTTTCAGAGACTTAGACTTGCAAATAGTAATAGTGGGAGACTTTAACACCACACCAACACTATTAGACAGATCATCAAGACAGAAAATTAACAAAGATATTCGGGACTTGAACTCAGCTCTGGATCAAGTGGACCTGATAGATATCTAAAGAACTCTCCACCCCAAAACAACAGAATATACATTCTTCTCATTGCCACATGGCACTTAACTCTAAAATTGATCACATAATCAGAAGTAAAACACTCCTCAACAAAAGCAAAATAGCTGAAATCATAACAACCAGTCTGTCAGACCACAGCACAATCAAATTAGAACTCAAGAGTAAGAAATTCACTCAAAAACACACCACGTCACATGGAAACCGAACAACTCAAGATTAAGAAATTCATTCAAAACCACACCACTACATGGAAACTGAACACTACATGGAACCTGCTCCTGAATGACTTGTGGGCAAATAATGAAATCAAGGCCGAAATCAAGTTCTTTGAAATTAATGAGAACAAAGATACAGTGTACCAGAATCTCTGGGATGCAGCTAAAGCAGTGTTAAGAGGAAAATTTACAGCACTAAATGCCCACATCGAAAAGCTAGAAAGAGCTCAAATTGACAACTTAACTACTAAAAGAGCTAGAGAACCAAGAGCAAATAAACCCAAAGCTAGTAGAAGACAAGAAATAATCAAGATCAGAGCTAAACTGAAGAAGGTAAAAACAAACAAAACAAAACCCTTCAAAAAATCAATGAATCCAATAACTGCTTTTTTAAGATTAATAAGATAGATAGACTGCTAGCTAGACTAGTAAAGAAGAAAAGAGAGAAGATTTATATAAACACAATCGGAAATGATAAGGGGGATATCACCACTGACCCCACAGAGATATAAACAACCATGAGAGAATACTATAAACAACCCTATGCACATACACTAGAAATTCTAGAAGAAATGGATACATTCCTGGACACATACATCCTCCCAAGACTAAACAGGGAAGAAACAGAATGCCTGAATAGACCAATAACAAGTTCTGAAATTGAGGCAGAAATAAATAGCCTACCAGCCGGGAAAAAAAAAAAAAAGCCCAGGACCAGAGAGATTCACAGATGAATTCTACTAAAGGTACAAAGAAGAGCTGCTGGTACTATTTCTATTGAAACTATTCCAAAAAATTGAAAAGGAGGGGGAATCTTCCCTAACTTATTTTTTTTTTCTTTTTTGAGATGGAGTCTAGCTCTGTCACCCAGGCTGGAGTGCAGTGGGTCAATCTCAGCTCACTGCAACCTCTGCCTCCCAGGTTCATGTGACTCTCATGCCTCAGCCTCCTGAGTAGCTGGGATTACAGAAGCCCACCACCAAAACCTGTCAGAGATACACAACCAACAACAAAAACTTCAGGCCAATACCGTTGATGAACATCAATGCAAAAATCCTCAACAAAATACTGGCAAACCAAATCCAGCAGCACATCAAAAAGCTTATCCACTACAATTCAGTAGGCTTCATCCCTGAGATGCAAGGTTGGTTCAATGTACACAAATCAATAAATGTGATACATTACATAAACAGATCTAAAGATATGAATTTCTTAATGGATACAGAAAGGACCTTCAATAAATTTCAACATCCCTTTATGTTAAAAACGCTCAATAAACTAGGTATTAAAGGAACACACTTCAAAATAATAAGTGTCACATATGACAAACCCACAGCCAATATCATACTGATTCGGCAAAAGCTGGAAGATTTCCCCTTGAAAACTGGCACAAGACAAAGAGGCCCTCTCTCACCACTCCTATTGAACATAGTACTGGAAGTTCTGTCCAGGGCAATCAGGCAAAAGAAAGAAAGAAAGAAGATTCCAACAGGAAGAGAGGAAGTCAAACCATCTTTGTTTGCAGATGACAGGATCCTATATCTAGAAAACCCCATTGTCTCAGGCCAAAAGCTTCTTAAGTTGGTAAGCAACTTCAGCAAAGTCTCAAAATACAAAATCAATGTGCAAAAATTGCTAGCATTCCTATACACAAACAACAGGCAAGCTGAGAGCCAAATCATGAGTGAACCTCCATTCACAATTGTCACAGAAAGAATAAAATGCCCAGGAATACAGCTAACAAGGAAAGTGAAGAATCTCTTCAAAGAGAACTATAAACCACTGCTCAAAGAAATCAGAGATGACACAAACAAAAGGAAAAATATACCATGCTCATGAATAGGAAGAATCAATATCATGAAAATTGACATACTGCTCAAAGCAATTTACAGATTCAATGCAATTTCCATTAAACTACCATTGACACTCTTCACAGAATTAGAAAAAAACTATTTTAAAATTCATATGAAATCAAAACAGAGCCCGAATAGTCAAGACAATCCTAAGCAAAAAGAACAAAGCTGGAGCCATCACGCTACCCAACTTCAAACTACACTACAAGGCTACAGTAACCAAAACAGCATTACACTAGTACAAAAAGACTCAGAGACCAATGGAACAGAATAGAGAACCCAGAGATAAGATTGCACACCTAAAACCATCTGATCTTCAACAAACCTGACAAAAACAAGCAATGGGGAAGAATTCTTTATTTAATAAATGGTGCTGGGATAACTGGCCAGCCATATGCAGAGAATTGAAACTGGATCCCTTCCTTACACCATCTGCAAAAATCAACTCAAGATGGATTAAGGACTTAAATGTAAAGCCCCAAAACTAGAAAAACCATAGAAGAAAATCTAGGCAATATCATTCAGAACATAGGCATGGGCAAAGATTTCATGATGAAGACACCAAAAGCAATTGCAACAAATGCAAAAATTGACAAATGGGATCTAGTTAAACTAAAGAAGTTCTGTACAGCAAAAGAAACTACCAATAGAGTGAACACACAATTTACAGAATGGGAGAAAATGTTTGCAATCTATCCATCTGACAAAGGTCTAATATGTAGCATCTACAAGGAACTTATACAAATTTAAAAGATAAAAACAACTTCATTAAAATGTAGGCAAAGGACATGAACAGACACTTCTCAAAAGAAGACATACATGCAGCCAACAAACATATGAAAAGAGCTCAACATCACTGAACATTAGAGAAATGCAAATCAAAACCACAATGAGACACCATCTTACACCAATCAGAATAGCTATTATTAAAAAGTTAAAAAATAACAGATGCTGGCAAGGTTGTGGAGAAAAAGGAACATTGTACACTGTTGGTGGAACTATAAATTAGTTTAACCATTGTGGAAGACAGTGTGGTGATTCCTCAAAGATCTAGAGGCAGAAATACCATTTGACCCAGCAATCCCATTACTGGGTATATACCCAAAGGAATATAAATTATTCTATTATAAAGATACATGCACATGTATTTTCATTGCAGCACTATTCACAATAGCAAAGACATGGAATCAACCTAAATGTCCATCAGTGATAGACTGGATAAAGAAAATGTGGTACATATACACCATGGAATACCATACAGCCATAAAAAGGAATGAGATGGTGTCCTTTGCAGGGACGTGGATGGAGCTGGAGGCCATTGTCTTCCACAAACTAATGCAGGAACAGAAAACCAAATCCCACATGTTCTCACTTATAAGTGGGAGCTGGATGATGAGAAAACATGGACACATAGTGGAGAACAACACACAATGGGGCCTGCTGGAGAATGGGGGGAAGGAGGGAGAGCATGAGGAAGAATAGCTCATGGATGCTCAGCTTAATACCTAGGATGATCTGGCGGCAAATCACCGTAGCACATGCTTACCTATGTAACAAACCTGCACATCCTGCACATGTACCCCTGAACTTAAAATGAAAAGAAAACCATTAGCTTGATAGACTAATAAAAAAAAAAAAGAGGGGCTGGGCACAGTGGCTAATGCCTGTAATCCCAGCACTTTGCAAGGCCAAGGCGGGCAGATCACTTGAGGCCATAATTTAGAGACCAGCCTAGCTAACATGGCAAAACTCTATCTCTATTAAAAATACAAAAATTAGCCAGGTGTGGTGGTGTGTGCCTGTGGTTCTAGCTACTGGAGAGGCTGAGACAGGAGAATCGCCTGAACCCAGGAGGTGGAGGTTGCAGTGAACTAAGATTTCGCCACTGCAATCCAGCCTTGGCAACAGAGTGAAGCTCTCTCTCAAAACAAAACAAAAAAAATTAAAATTAAAATTAAAAAAGAGAAAACACTCAAATTACTCAAATCAGAAAAGAAAATGGAGATATGACTACCAATGCTATAGAAATAAAAAAGGATTTCATGAGAGTATTATGAAAAAATATATACCAAAAAATTGGAGAACCTAGATGAAATGGATGAATTCCTAAAAAACACAACACCTACCTAGAGTAAATCATGAACGAATAGAATATTTGAATAGACTGATAACTAGTAAGGAGATAGAATTAATAATAATAAATCTCATGACATTAAAATGCTCCGGACCTGAGAGCTTCACTGGCGAATTCCACCAAACATTTAAAGAAAAACTAACACCAACCCTTCTCAGACTTTTCCCAAATGTGTTGAAGAAGTAGGAACATTCCTAATTCATTCCATAAGGCGAAGGGTACCCTGACTTCAAAGATGCTATAAGAAAACTACATCCCTTATGAACATTAATGCAAAAATCCTCAATAAAATACTAACAAATCAAGTTCAGTAGCATGTTAAAAGGATTATATACCATGACCATGTGAGATTTGTTCCTGGGATACAGGGATGGTTCAACACATGAAAATCGATCAATGTACACTACATTTACAGAATAAAGGACAAAAATTACATCATCATCTCAATTGATGCAAAAAAAAGCATTTGAGAAAATTCAACACCCTTTCATGATAAAAACACTCAACAAACTAAGAATAGAAGGAAACTACCTCAACATAATAAAAACCACACATGTAAAACCCACAGAGATCACCATACTCAATGCTGAAAGACTGAAAACTTTCCCTCTGAGATCAAGAACAATGCAAGTGTGCTAATTTTCACCACTTCTATTTAATGAAGTACTAGAAGTTCCAACCAGAGCAATTAGGCAAGAAAAAAATTAAAAGGCATCCAAATTGGAAAGGAGGAAGTAAAATTATCTCTGTTCACAGATGCTATGATCTTATAAGCAGAAAATCCTAAAGATATCACCAAAAAACTTATTAGAAGCAATAAATTAATTCAGCAAAGTAGAACAGAAAGTCAACACATGAAAATTAGTTGTGTTTCTATATACTGACAATGAACAATAAAAAAAATTATGAAGACAACTACATTTACAATAACATCAAAAAGAACACTTAGGAATGAACTTAAGCAATGAGGTGAAAGATTTGTACAATGAAAACTACAAAACATTGCTGAAAGAAATTAAAGAGGACATAAATAAACAGAAATATATTCCATGTTCATGGATTTGAAAACTTACTATTGTTAAGATGTCCATACTAACCAAAGCAATCTGCAGATTCAGTGCAATCACGGTTAAAATCTCAATGATGTTTCTTGCAGAAATAAAAAAGCCCAACCTAAAATTCACATGGAATCTCAAGGGATCCCAAATAGCCAAAACAATCTTGGCTGTACCTTGGAGGACTCACAGTTCCTGATGTCAAAACTTACTAAAAGCTATAGTAATCAAGGAAATATAATACTGGCATAAAGACAGACATATAAACCAATGAAATAGAATAGAGTCCAGAAATAAACCCTTGTATACATGGCCAAATGATTTTTGACAAGGGTGCAAGACCATTGGTTGAATGGGGAAACTGGACATCTACATTCAAAAGAATGAAGCTGGACTCTTACCTAACACCATATATTAAAAATTAACTCAAAATGGATCAAAGAACTAAAATGTAAGATCTAAAGCTAGCCTTAGCTTAGACAAAAACATAGGCGTAAACCTCTCTGACCCTGGATTAGGCAAGGATTAATCCAATTTCTTGGATTCCTTGGTCACCAGTGGCAACCAAAGAAAAACAGACAAATTGGACTTCACGAAAATTTTAAAAATTTATGAATCAAGAGAATATCAGCATAGTGAGAACTCATCTCTACGAAAAATTTAAAAATTATCTGGGCATGGTGGCACATGCGTATAGTCCTGGGTACTTGGGAGGCTGAGGTGGGAGGATCACTTGAGCCTGGCAGGTTGAAGCTGCAGTGAGCTATGATTGTGCCACTGCACTCCAGCCTGGGCAAGAGAGACCCTGTCTCAAACAAACAAAAAACACACACAAAAAAGAATATCAACAGAGTAAAAAGGCAACCCATGGAATAGGAAAGAAAAGAATATTTATAAACCATATGGCTGATAAGGGATTAATATCCAGAATACATAGAGAATTCCTAAAAGTCAACAACAAAAACAACCAATCACACTGGTGATTAAGTTAGCAAAAACCAAAACAACAAAAACAATTCAAAAATGGGCAAAGGACTTGAGCAGACATTTTTTTCAAAGAATATATACAAATGACCAATAAGCACTTGAAAAGAGGCTTAACCTCATAAGTCATTAGAGATATGCAAATTAAAACTAAAATGAGATACCACCTCATCCCCATTAGGATGGCTCCTATGGTTCTGCCTTGTTGCTACTTTGAAGAAATTACAGTCAGCCTCTGTTCCCATGGGTTCCACATCTGCAGATTTAACAACTACAGATGGAGAACATTTAAAAATAAATAAATAGATAAATAAAACCCAAGTGTACCAATAATAAAAAATAATACAACAATTTTAATATAGCATAACAACTACTTACATAGCATTTACATTGCCTTAGGTATTATAAGTAATCTGGAGATGATTTAGTGTATACAGGAGGATGTGCCTAGGTTATATACAAATTCTACGCCATTTTATATCAGGGACTTCAACATCTCAGGTTTTGGTACCCACTAGGGCCCTGGGACCAATCCCCTGTGGATACCGAGGGATGACTGTACAGAAATTCTTGACTTATGTTAGTTTGACATAAGATTTTTCAACTTTACATGGGTTAATTGGGAGGTTAAATGCATTTTTGACTTATAATATTTCTATTTACAATGGGCTTATCAGGACATAGGCCCATCATAAATTGAGGAGGATCTGTATTTATTTCTAGAAAAGAAACTTTCCCCTTATTTTCAACACAAACATATGACACGTGGTCTTCTCCTATTTTCAATCTCTTCAATTTTACTAGACCGGAGAACAATGGTTTAGACTCCCATTGCAGTAATTGAATTTGACTTGTACATTGTGAAAGTTGTGTAATCCTGATAAATTAAGAAATATTCCCTTTTGGCAAATAAGCTTTAACCTCTAACCCAAATATCTTTGCATCTAAAAGCAACAGTGAATGTCTTAGAGCTTTTGCAGACTACCAGTGAATCCCAAACCCAACAGTGATCTCCTCTGACCCCCATCATTTGAGAGCTGAAATGCGTGCTTTGACTCACCTGACTTGGTTGGGACTTCATTCGTGGCCACCAGGGCCCTGTTCTGCAGCAAAGCTCCCACGGCACTGGTAACAGTTGGTTCTTTTTTTGGACCCATCTGAGCCCTACCCTACAGAGAGAGAAAGAAAGAGACAAAGAGAACACCTTCTGTATGTAACCTCAGGTGCCACATAGGAGGTACAGCTGTTCCCACTTAACCAGCAGCAGAATGGCATCATCTGCAGGGATTCCCTGAATCCAGGGGAAGGGGACAGACACACACCCTGCACTTCAGTTAGCCTGGTTCTTGTCCTCCCAGCTGGTGCTCAAAGCAATATCTGGGTTTTGAAGCTTCCCTTCCATAATTAAGCCCTTGGGGTTGGTGGTGGTATATTTATCCTATAAAATTAGTTGTATGGAGACATAAGAAATCACTTAATGTCAATAAAGGATATATTTAAAGAACATTTTATTTTTTTCATTACACTTGAAGACTATTTTGTTTTTTTTAACATGAACAAAGAAAAACAGATTGGCAGGCAGCAAATGTTTGAAGTATGAAATTCCAACATCCCTACACCATCCCCCTCCCTGCAGAGCAGCAGCAGCAGAATAGTTACATTAAAACGAAATAAGGACCAAAAGGTTTCTCACATGCTCCTTTTATCTTGCCACTGATCCCACCTCCAGTTCCACAGAAACTGCAGGATAGAGATAACCTGTTACACCAAGTGAGAATTCTCACTTGGGCAAGAATGGCTGACAGACTATAGGAGGCAGCTCATCCCCATTCACACAAATAAAGCTATTTTTAGAGGCCTATATTGGTCTCTTTTGGTTAAGAGTATGACACATTTTAAAAGTTGATTATGTTTAAAATAGAAACATATTTCGGCTGTGTTAACAGCCCTTCAAAACTGAAACAACCCCTCCTTTCTTGTTCCATTTTTGAATAAGCTTCACTATTAGACAAGGCCCCAAAGTGGTGAAGCTGGCACAAAGGAAACAAATACGGCTGTTCAGATATACTCTACAGTGAGTGAAGGAATTCACAAAGCAAGCAATTTTTCTTCTGTGTTCCCAATCACCACTCAGCTCTGGAAAACAAGGAGAGGAATGGGGCCAAGTCACTGGTTACACTGACAGCCAGCTGGCCTTCTTCAGGAATAAAAACACTTCCGTTTGCTGCTTTCCTGTGCTCTCTTTGGCCCCACTAAAGCAGACTAACTCTGGAGACCAGTAAGAAGAACCATCTGCAGAAATGTAACTCACCCTTTACTGCTTTACAGAATGTAGGTAGACTTATACATACAAACTTTTCCATAATTAGGCTGTGTTCAAGCCCAAAGTAGTCATATTCCTCCAAAAGTGTCATGCCAATCGTATCAACTGGAAAAGGCTACTGGAGAAGGGGAGGGTGGGGTAATGTAGAGAGAGGAAAGGAGGAGCCCCTATGTGCAAGACACTGAACCGGGCCCTTCACTTATCTATAAGTCCCCCAACAACTCAGCAAGGTACACATGATTAACCCCATTTTACAGATTAAAGTGAATCCCAAAGAATTTAAGTAACTCGGCCAAGTTTACCTAAATTATAGAATTAAAATTCAAACCCTGGCCGGGCACGGGGTCTCATGCCTGTAATCCCAGCACTTTGGGAGACCAAGGCAGGCAGATCACCTGAGGTCAGGAGTTCGAGACCAGCCTGGCCAACATGGTGAAACCTCGTCTCTACTAAAAATACAAAAGGTAGCCAGGCATGGTGGTGGGAGCCTGTAATCCAAGCTACTTGGAAGGCTGGGGCACAAGAATCGCTTGAACCCGGGAGGCGGAGGTTGCAGTGAGCCGAGATCACACCACTGCACTCCAGCCTGGGCAACAGAGTGAGACTCTGTCTCAAAAAAAAAAAAAAAAAAAAAAAAGAAAGGAAGAAAGAAAGAAAGAAAGAAAGAAATTCAAACCCTGACTACTGAATGTAGAATCCTGGCTTTTTCTACATTGCACTTCTTTTCATGCTATCTCAGATGTCAAGACTGAATCTAGGCGGCGTGTGGTGGCTCATGCCTGTCATCCTAGCACTTTGGGAGGCTGAGGCAAGCGGATCACTTGAGGTCAGGGGTTTGTGACCAGCCTGGCCAACATGGTGAAACTCCATCTCTTCTGAACATACAAAAATTAGTCAGGCATGGTGGTGGGTGACTGTAATCCCAGCTACTTGGGAGGCTGAGGCCGGAGAATCGCTTGAACCCAGGAGGCGGAGGTTGCAGTGAGCCGAGATTGTGCCACTGCACTCCAGCCTGGGCAACAGAGTGAGACTCCATCTCAAAAACAAAAACAAAACAATCTATAAAACTGTATTTATTGTAACCACTGCCTCTCACCACCCATATGTCCTCCCTCCTGTGTTCTATTATCTACAGAGATTGTCTTCCTGTCTGTCCAGGCTCTGGAGCTGAAAACCTTATTGTCAACCCTGATTCCCTCTTTTATCCTATGTCTAATCATTTTCTCAGTCTCATCAATTATTTCTTAGATTCTCCCTCCCACACAACCCTATTAATCGTTCTATTCCAGGCCCTCATTCAAGGACCTGTCAATCAAGGACAGTCCTTGATTTTAGGGCATTTATTCAATCAATTCCTCTTTTCTTCCTCTCTCAACTGGCTTGAGTTAAAGCCCTTCTAGTTCTGGCTGCCTGTCTGCCTGTCTTGCCTGTCCCTGTACCTCTTTTTTCTTTTCTTTTTCTTTTTTTTTTTTTGAGACGGAGTTTTGCTCTTGTTGCCCAGGCTGGAGTGCAATGGCGTGATCTTGGCTCACCACAACCTCTGCCTCCCAGGTTCAAGCAATTCTCCTGCCTCAGCCTCACAAATAGCTGGGATTACAGGCATGTGACACCACACACGGCTGATTTTGTATTTTTAGTAGAGATGGGGTTTCTCCATGTTGGTCAGGCTGGTCTCAAACTCCCTACCTCAGGTGATCTGCCCACCTCAGCCCCCCAAAGTGCTGGGATTACAGGCGTGAGCCACCACACCCAGCACCCTGTACCTCTTTCGTAGGTACTCTATGCTTTCGCTCCCCAGATGGGTGCCTCAGGCCACAAGCTGGATGTTTTGTGCATAAAGCCCTTCCCAACCCCAACTCTAGGCTGGTGAACCCATTTTGATATTTAAGGGCAAAAAGTTTGCTTGCCTTTGAAGACTTCCAGGAATTGCAGTGACTTCTTCTTCCATAGCTCTCCTATATATGCCAACTGTACCAGCTCTAAGTCCCCCTCCATCTTTCAATGACAAATTCTTGATCAAGCCAGTACCTAGCACAGTTTCTGGTACATAGTTGATAGTCAATAACCTTCTAATGCTTAAGGGGATAGCGCTGAGGATCCACAGTCTGTGGGATCCGCTTTTGTTGGAAACGGTCCCACCCCATTACATACTGGATTTAACCAGAAGCTTTCTAAACAGGCTGTAGGGGCCAGGCACGATGCTCACACTTGTAGTTCTAGCACTTTGGGAGGCTGAAGAGGGCAGATTGCTTGGGCCCAGGAGTTTGAGACCAGCCTGAGCAACACAGTGAGACCCCATCTCTACTAAAAATACAAAAAATTAGCTGGGCGTGGTGCTATGCACCTGTAGTTCCAGCTACTCAGGAGGCCAAGGTGGGAGTATCACCTGCACCTGGGAGGTCAAAGCTGCAATGAGCCATGATTACACCATTGCACTCCAGCCTGGGCAACAGAGTGAGCCCCTGTCTCAAAAATAAATAAACAGTCTGTATACACTTAAAGTATTCAGACCAACTTTTCATGGCATCTAAGCCATGTCTATGAAACTAATAGTTTTTATGCTATATTGTAAGTATGTACCTGAGACCTTCGACTGTATGGTGCTGTTTGCTGGCTCCAGTTCTGTGGTTTGTAAATCTACTGTCTTCCACTTCAGGTTGTTATTTTACTGATTTGCACCTAATGTTAACAGCTGCTTCCATTCATCCACATATCCCTTTAACTTGCTGATTCTGTGACTTTAAATAAAAGGTGAAGACCCCTCCTCTATAGAGCAAAACACATGACCTGTGGGGCAGTTGCCTTGGGACAGCCTGTCCCACTCAGGCAGTTTCACTTCAGATTCGCAATTCTTTTCTGGGTGATTAAGGTTGATACTGTTGGATAAAGAGTTTTGCCATAATGCTATAGAAACACTATGTGTTCAAGTCTTCACCCAAAGAAGCTTCAAATACTTTAGAAATATTTTTTTCTACAACACCCAAAGGTGCCTTAGCTGGAAAGCATTCTCCTGCAAAAGAAGTCAGCTCCCACAGGGGTGAGCAATCGTGATCAGTTCTCTTCACGCTTACACTTCTTAGGATGGGTAACTGAGGTTCTCTAGGGAATTCTACCGGCTCACCCCTAGGCATTCAAGGGCACAAGAGCCAACACCTGGGGAGAGATAGTTACCTGCGCTCTGGATGCCAATTTGGCTGCTGTCTGAGCTGGATTAAAGACTCGGCGAGAAGACTGATCCTTGCAGAAATTAGTATGTCGCTCAGCTGCGCTTTCATTAAACCTTCTCATACAATATGGACATTGAATATAATCTGAATGTAAAGATAACAACAAATGGCAATTAGCACTTCAAAAACAACTATAGAATACTATAGAATTATAGAATGAACTACATGAAGTGAAATAAGGATATGATGGCTCATGCCAGTAATCCCAGCACTCTGTGAGGCTGAGGTGAGTGGACTGCTTGAGTCCAGGAGTTTGAGACCAGCCTGGGCAACACGGCAAAACCCTGTCCCTACAAAAAATTAGCCAGGTGTGGTGGTGTGTGCCTGTGGTTCCAGCCACTCGAGAGGATAGCTTGAGCCCAGAAGGTCAAGGCTGCAGTCAGCTGTGATCATGCCACAGCACTCCAGCCTGGGCAACAGAACAAGACCCTATTTCAAATAAGTAAATAAATAAATATGTAAGTAATGATATGAACTCTGCTCCAACATGAAAGAACAAGGTCCCAAACTCTGGTTTGAGACTATTCCAAAGGGGGAGACATGCAGGGCTCAACTAAAGGACATGGCAGGGAAAAATGTCACAACCTGTGCATTCATTTCAATTGTCTGCCCTTGAAATGTTTAAGTGATGTACTTTTCCAGAAAAACAAAGAAAATTAATCTTAAGAACTTCTCAATGAAATGAATTATTTAGTAAATCCTGTGTAAAGAAAGTAGTTCTAGAATCACAGAATGTTAGTATTGATGGCACAGTAGGGCACAGAATATTCAAAAGCATAGGTTGTAGTGCTGGGGGGGTCTTAGAGAAGTTACGGAGTTACAGAGGGAGATGGGATGTTTCAAAATGTGGGTTTGGAAGATATGAATGGAAGTCAATGGGACTGTGTCACTGGCAGAAAGACATACTGCTTTTGCAGTGGCTAGATTTTTTTTTTCACTTAACTACTAAGTGAGCAGGCAATATATTCAGGAAGGAGATAGTAATAGGATAAAAGGTGAGGACTCAAAAAACAGAAAAGGGAAAGAAGGAGGGATGATAGGAAAGTTCACCAAAAACAGCTTCAGCTTCCAGAGATGCAATGGCCCAGGCAGCTCCTGTCGGCCTCAGGTTCTCTGTGGTTCTGTATAATATCTTTTTTTCTTCTTTCATTTGCAATTACCAGACATAATTGGTTACGGAGAGAAATGAGAAGTGGGAAACAGGCAAGATCTTCTTAGAATGTGGAGCTGCTCATAGCAAAACTAGGTTGGCAACTACCCCTCTAAATCAAGCAGGGATTGGTGTTTGCTGTGTTTTGTTTCAGGCACCTTAAAGGGATAGCACACTAGATATCAGCAACATAAAATAATCCCACCGCCCCGACCCCAGGAAGGGTGTGAAACTGCATCAACCTCAAACTCAGTGTAGAACTTGTGTTAGTGTATAGTCAAAATTCCTACATGCGTGGATGGATATTTCATGTAGTGATGTTAAGAATTTTTTGTAAGCCACCTTTTTAAGCAGTTTGGGGAGTTTCCTATTTGAACAAATCATTTCCTAAAATGTATATTCATAAGATGTAACAATTGTTAAGCACTTAGGAATTATCTGGTAGCCTTATCCTTTATTTCTTACTCCATCCAGAAGGCAGTACCTCATCATTAATTTAACACTGACTGAGCATCTACTTGGTGCCAGGTGCTGTCTTACACCTGGGGATGCAATGTCTCTGAAATCAAGGAGTAAGCATTCTAGCACAGAAACAAACAAAAATTTCACACGGAGATAAATGCCTTGAAAAAAAATAGAACAGGACAGCATTGGGAAATGATAAAAAGCCCAGTGCTGGAGCTTGCCTGACTGGTTTTGAGCCTGAGTTCTTTACTTGCTATGTGTGTGAACTCGGGCAAGTTACCCAACCTCCTTAAGCTTCCATTTTCCCAGCACCTACGTATCACCTGTTTCATCGGGTTGTTGTGAAAGTTAACTATGATAATCCACATAAAGGCCTGGCACAGTGGGCGGGGTGGAACATACTAAATGTTTTGTAAATGCTAGCTATTGCTATAAGGAAACAGGTTCATCAAGGTTGTGTTTCCAACTACCAAATAGAAGTGAAACTGCCTAGGAAAAAAGTACAATAGAAAGTGCCATTATCATTCAGAATTCATTTACAATGGTTTAGAAGAACCATCTAGAACATGGCTCTTAGCTTGGTGGTTATTTCTTCAATTTTGCCAGCTGGGAAGTGAAGTCTTACATAAGAAATGCTGCAACCATAAACCCTACTCACATTAGGCAAAGACAATGATCATGGCAATACTGAGTTACTTCCTTAATCCCACTTGCTCATTCACTCACTGCCACCCTTCTGTGTTTGGTACTACATATCACCATGGAGACAGCAAAGTTTAAGTCTATTTCCCTGCCAATGAAAATCTCAGAGATGATTAGGCAAACAGAAAATTACTGCTTGGTGGGATAAACTGTAGAAAAAGAGGCACTAGGGCCTCTGGGACCCTACAGAAGGAACATAAGGCCCCACCAGAGGGGCAGAGAGCAGGCAGGAGAGAGTCCTGTGGCTGAGCATTCAAGGTTGCTGATTCTATTTATGTTGAAGTTCACATATTTTGAGAATTGTTGTATTTTCTGCAACAATAATCTGAACCCAGCATAACTGAGCTACATGTTCTACCCTCAGCTCAGTCGGAGTCACCTCTCTTCCTCTATCAATAATGTTTTCATAAAATCACCATGTCCTATTTATTTCAATAGGTAATGATTTTAAAAGTCAGAGTCCAAATGAATTCTTTTGAGGAATATGGTGGCCAGATCTCAGAGAAAAGTGGAAAACCAAGCATTATTTTAAAATGCCAACATTGTGCTATGTATCCATGTCTACGTAGCTATGCAAAATGGTAACTGAATGTCCCAGACCTCACAGAAAAATAACAATTATAAATATTCTATATCACTGTCCCCATAAACTGTCACAGTATCCTAGAAATTTAAATCATTGACAGACTTAGCCAAGTCACTAAAAAGTAGAATATAGGCATGTCTCAAAAACTGAATCATGAAAATAGGGAATCATGCTGAGGAAAAAAGGGAAATTACTGGCACATTCATGCATGTTAGGCCATGTTATATATAACTCTAGTTATATGTATATAAATTCTTTAGTACTGGCCGGGTGCAGTGGCTCATGCCTGTAATCCCAGCACTTTGGGAGGCCGAGGCAGGTGCATCACCTGAGGTCAGGAGTTCAAGATCAGCCTGACCAATATGATGAAACCCCATCTCTACTAAAAATACAGAAATCAGCTGGGCGTGGTGGCGGGCGCCTGTAATCCCAGCTACTCAGGAGGCTGAAACAGGAGAATTGCTTGAACCTGGGAGGCGGAGTTTGCAGTGACCCGAGATCCTGCCATTGCACTCCAGTCTGGGCAACAAGAGCAAAACTCCGTCTCAAAAACAACAACAACAACAAAAAAAACAAATAAATTCTCTAGAACTTAAGCCTGAGAATTCTGGGCTAATATAAAATCCTTGCACAAACAAAATCATCAAACCGTGGTGAAAATGTTGGGAGTGCATATAATCATTTGGTTTGTTGCATAAAATTATGTTAAGGACACAAGAAAGAAGTTAATTATAAAATTATGTGTTAGCATAGAAATATAAAGAAAAATAAATTGAACATTTGGTGAGGCCTTACAAAAGGAATTTTTTTTAGAGAAACAATAATCCCCACATTTTAGATCCAAGTCATGGTTAGATCCAAGTTGGATCTAAAATGTGAGAGAAATTCACACAGCAGGACATCTGACATGGTTTCACTTATTCAATTAAAGAACCATAAGGTAGCCATCAACCCTGTAGTTTCTAATCTTAAAATGATTATATTTCTCATAAAAGATGTTTTTTGTTATATGAAACTTGTTGCCAAAGTACTTACATTATTACTAAAATCACAGCACAGATCTTTCTACTGAATATCTTAAGACAACACATTATTTCAAGATATATTTTCATTAGCACTCAATAAAAGGGAAGCAAATATGAGGATTATTTTCTGGTATAGAAGTTCAGATGACATATTTTTCAGATGATTTTATAGTATGACTACACTGTGGCTTTTTGTTTTTGCACTTTCTTAAATAGTCTTTTTGAGGAATAATTTACACACAACTAAATGCACCTATTTTACATGTACAGTTCAATGAGTTTTGACGAATGTATCCATTTTAACCACCTCAATTAAAATACAGAACATTTTCGTCACCCCAAAAAGTTCCCTCATGCCCCCTTTCAGTCAATATTTTGCAAAACCCAGTCTCAGGCAACCAATTATCTATTTCCTATTACTATTCATAAGATTTCCCTGTCCTATAATTTCATATAATAGAACATCTATGTTGCTGCATGTATTTCCTCCTTATAGTTGAGTACTAGACCATTTTGTAAATATTCCACAATCTGTTTATCTATTCAATTGTTGATAGACATTTTCAATTGTTTCCAGTTTACGCTATATGAATAAAGCTATGAACAATCATGTAAATCTTTTTTATGGACGTGTTTTCATTTTTTGTATAAATATCAAGAAATGGAATTGCTTTATAGGCTAAGTGTATGTTTAACTTATTAAGAAAATACCAGTGCAGGCCGGGGGCGGTGGCTCACACCTGTAATCCCAGCACTTTGGGAGGCTGAGGTGGGTGGATCACGAGGTCAGGAGATCAAGACCATCCTGGCTAACACGGTGAAATCCTGTCTCTACTAAAAATACAAAAAATTAGCTGGGTGTGGTGGTGGGTGCCTGTAGTCCCAGCTACTTGGGAGGCTGAAGCAGGAGAATGGCATGAACCCGGGAGGCGGAGCTTGCAGTGAGCCGAGATGGTGCCACTGCACTCCAGCCTGGGTGACAGAGCAAGACTCTGTCTCAAAAAGAAAAGAAAGAAAAGAAAATACCAGTGCAAAGTGGTTGTACTGTTTTATACTTCTATCAGCAGTGTATGAGACTTCCAGTTGGTCCACATCATAGCAAACACTCATAGCGTCAGTCTTTTTCTTCTTTGTTTTTTGAGACAGTCTCACTCTGTCACCCAGGCTGGAGTGCATTAGCACAATCTCTGCTCACTGCAACCTCTGCCTCCAGGTTCAAATGATTTTCATGCCTCAGCCTCCCAAGTAGCTGGGATTACAGGAGTGAGCCACCATGCCTGGCTAATTTTTTTGTATTTTTAGTAGAGACAGGGTTTTGCCATGTTGGCCAGGCTGGTCTCAAACTCCCAGCCTCAAGGGATCCGCCTATCTTGGCCTCCCAAAGTGCTGAGATTACAAGTGTTGTATTGTCAGAGTCTTTAATTTTAGCCACTGAAGTGGATGTGTAGTGGTATCTCATTATGGTTTTTAATTTGCATTTTCCTAATGAAAATGATGTTGAGTATCTTTTCATGTGCTATTGGCTATTATTTTGTGATGTGTCTGTTCAAATAAATCTGTTGACCTTTTCTGATTGGGTTGTCTCCTTATTACTGAGTTTTAAGAGTTCTTTACATGTTCTTGATATGAGTTCTTTGTCAGATATACAAATTATGAATATTTTCTCCCAGTCTGTAACTTGCCTTTCCATTTTTTTTTTCTTTATTCATCATTTCTTCAGACCAGATCCATTTTCTTAAGTCTTAAACTGAACTGTTTAATTTTGGTAAGGCTCAATTTACTAATTTCCTTTTTTTAAAAAAAAATTATTAGTGGATTTTGTGTCCTGCCTGGGAAATCTTTGTTGGCCTTTAGTTGTAACAATTATATTAGGTCAATGATCCTTTTTGAATGACTTTTTATATATGGTTGATATAGTTTAGATATTTGTCCTCTTCAAATCTCATGTTGAAATTTGATCTTCAGTGTCGGAGGCAGTCCTAGTGTGAGGTGTTTGGATCATGGGGGTGGATGTCTTATGAACAAGCTTGGTGCTGTCCTTTTGCTAAGGAGTAAGTTCTTGCTCTATTAGCTCCCATCATAACTTATTGTTAAGAAGAGCCTGGGCTGGGCGCAGTGGCTCATGCCTGTAATCCCAACACTTTGAGAGGCCGAGGCAGGCGGATTGCTTGAGTTCAGGAATTCAAGACCAGCCTGGGCAACATGGAGAAACCCCACCTCTACCAAAAATACAAAAAACTAGCCAGGCACGGTGGCATACATCTGTGGTCCCAGCTACTCAGGAGGCTGAGGTGGGAGGATAGCTTGAGTGTGGGAGGCAGAGATTGCAGTGAGCTGAGATCATGCCACTGCACTCCAGCCTGGGTGACATAGTGAGACTCCCTCTGAAAAAAAAAAAAAAAAGAAGAGCCTGTCACTCCTCCTTCCCACCTCCTTCCCACCTCCTTCCCTTCCCTCTTGCTTTCTCTCTTGACATGTGATGCCTGCTCCCCTTCACCTTCCATCATGATTGGAGACTTCCTGAGATCCTCGAGAGAAGCAGATGCCAGTGCCATGCTTCTTGTACAACCTGCAGAACTGTGAGCCAAAAAAACCCCTTTTCTTTATAAATTACCCAGCCTCAGGTATTTCTTTATAGCAACACAAACAGATTAAGACAATGGTATAAGAATCAAGGTTCATTTTTCCATATGGATATCCAGTTGTTCTACCATCATTTGTTGATAAGACTAGCCTTTCACCCAGTGAATTACCTTGGCATCTTTTAAGAAAATCAATTACCCACAAATAGGGGGGTGTTCTATATCTAGATTCTATTTTCTGTTAAATTGATACACCAATACCAAGTTGTCATGATCACTGTACTGTTATAATAAGTCTTGACATCAGGTAATGTAAATACTCCAATTTTGTGCTTTTTAAAAACTATATTGCCTATTCCAGATCCTTTCCAGTTCCATAAAATCTTTGAATCAGCTAGTCAATTTCTTTTTTTTCTTTGTTCTTTCTTTTTTTTTTTTTGAGACAGAGTTTCGCTCTTGTCACCCAGACTGGAGTGCAGTGGTGCCATCTCTGCTCACTGCAACCTCTGCCTCCCGGATTCTCCTCCCTCAGTCTCCCGGGTAGCAGGGATTACAAATGCCCACCACCACATCCAGCTAATTTTTTGTGTTTTTAGTAGAGATGGGGTTTCACTGTGTTGACCAAGCTGGTCTCAAACTCTTGACCTCAAGTGATCCACCTGCCTCGGCCTCCCAAAGTGCTGGGATTACAGGTGTGAGCCACAACGCCCGGCCAGCTAGTCAATTTCTACTCAGCAAAAATAACTTCTAGGTATTTCTAGTGGAATTACATTGAATCCATAGGTTAATTTGGGTAGAATTGACATCATAACACAATCTTGAGTCTTCCAAACCAGAAAAATGGTAAATCTCATCATTTATTCTGGTCCTCTTTAATTTCTTGAGGGAATGCTGTGAGATTTTCATTTTATAGGTTCTGCATATATTTTGTTAAATACACCCCTAAATATTTACTATTTTTATGTTATTATAAATTTATTAAATTTCTTTTTTTTTTTTTTTTTGAGATGGAGTCTTGCTCTGTCACCCAGGATAGAGTGCAGTGGTGCGATCTCAGCTTACTGCAACCTCCGCCTCCTGGGTGCAAGTGATTCTCCTGCCTCAGCCTCCCAAGTAACTGGGATTACAGGTACCCACCACTGCACCTGGCTAATTTTTGTATTTTTTTTAGTAGAGACGGGGTTTCACCATCTTGGCCAGTCTGGTCTCGAACACCTGACCTCGTGATCCACCTGCCTCGGCCTCCCAAAGTGCTGGAATTACAGGTATGAGCCACTGCGCCCAGCATTAAATTTCATTTTTTAATTGTTTATGCCTAGTATATAGAACTACAACTCACTTGTTTATACCTTATATCCTGAAATGTTGTTAAATTCACTTTAATTCCAGTAGCTTTTTTGTAGTTCCCTAGAATTTTCTATATTTACTCATTCACAATTATGTTGTCTGTGAATAAAGATAGTTTTACATCTTCTTCCCCAATTTACATGCTTTTTACATGTAAATATAATATTTTAATTCATTTCCTGCCTTATTACACTGAGCATTATCAATAGTACAGTGTTGAATAGAAGTGGTCAGAATGAACATCCTTGTTTTTTTCCTGATCTCAGTGGGAAAGTGTTCAGTTTTTCACTATTAAGTGTGATGTTAGCTGTAGATTTCTCAAGGATGACCTTTATGGAGGAAGTTCCTTTCTAATTCTATCTTGCTGAGAAGTCTTTTTTTTTTTTTTTTTTGTATTGTATTGTTTTTAACATGTAAGGAATTACACTTTGTGGAAGGCTTTTTCTCTATTGAGATGATCATATGCTTTTAAAAATATTTTGTTAATTTGATGGATTACATCATTTTCTTCTTTTGACCTAATTTAGGTCTCATTTGCTCTTTTCCTAATCTTTTAAAGAGAAAGTTTAAGATAATTGAACTAAAACTTTTCTCTTTTCTATTATAAACATTTAAAGCTATAAAATTCCCTCTAAGAATGAATTAAGCTGCATCCCACAAAGTTAGATGTTTTCATTATCATTCAGTTAAAACTATTTTCTAATTTCTCTTGTGATTTCTTCTTAGATCCAAGGGTTATTTAGAAATGACTTGTTGATTTCCAAATATTCAGGAATTTTCCAGATATATTTTTGTCATACATTTCTAATTTAATTCTATTCTGATCAGAGAACATATTACGTATGATTTCAATTCTAAATTTGAGACCTACTTTGTGGTCCTGTATATGGTCTCTCTTAGGTGACTGTTCCATGTATACTTGAAAACACTGTCTTCTGCTGTGGCTATGTGTCATAGGATAAGTATAAATGTCAATTAGGTCAAATTGGTTACTGCTGCTCAACTCTTCTATATCTTTACTGATTTTCCTGCTGTATATTCTATCAGTTACTAAGAGAGGAGTGATAAAATCTCCAAATATAATTGTGAATTTGTCTACTTCTCCTTCCAGTTTTGTCAGTTTTTGTTTCACATTCTTAGAAGCTCTGTTACTAGGTACATAAACATTTAAAACTGATAGGTCTTCTTGATGTATTTATCATTTGAATCATCATCTGTTAATACTTGCCCTGCAGTTAACTTTGCGCTATATTAATACAGTCATTCCAGCTTTATGATTATTGTCTGCATGTATATCTTTTCTCGTGCTCTTATTTGTGTCTTTATATCAATGTGTTTTTCTTATGGAATACTTATAGTTGGGTCTTGCTTTATTATTCAGTTTGACAATTTCTGTCTTTTATCTGGAATGTGTAGGCCATTAATATGCAATTATGCATATAGTTAGGTTTAAGTCTGCCATCCTGTTATCTGTCTTTATCCCACCTGCTCTTTGTGCCTTTTTCCCCCTTTGGATTGAATTTTTTTGCATTTTTTATCGCTACTCCATGTATTGTCTTATTAGCTAAATAGCAATATTTTTTAGTGGTTACTCTAGAGTTTACAATAGGTATCTTTACCATATGATAGTCTACCTTTAAATGACACTATACCTATTCATGTATAATATAAGAACCTTACAATATATGTCCATTTTCCTCACTCAACCTTGTGCTATTGTTTTCATACATTTCACTTCCATGTTATAATACCCATTATATGCTATTACTTATGCTTTAAAAAATAACTAGTAACCCATAGTTAACATTATCCTCAATGGAAAATACAAGACAAGGATGTCTACTTTTGCCACTCCTATTCGATATAGTACGAAAAGTTCTAGCCAGAGGATTTAGGTTCGAAAAAGAAATAAAAGACATATCAATTGGGAAGGGAGAAGTAAACTTATCTCTGTTTCAGGTGACATAATGTTATTGTATAAAATCCTATAGATTCCACAAAAACACTATCAGCAATAATATTATAAATGAATTCAGCACAAGTTACAGGATACAAAGTCAACATACAAAGATCCATTATATTTTTATACACTAAAAATGAACAATCTGAAAAGAAAGTTAACAACTCATTTATAATAATGTCAAAACGAATAAAATACTTAGAAATAAATTTAACCAATGAGGTGAAAGACTTGTCCATTGAAAACTACAATATTTTGCTAAAAGAAATTAAAGAAGATGTAAATAATAGAAAGATATCCCATGTTCATGGATTGGAAAACTTAATATTGTTAAGATGACAATAGTACCCAAAACATTCTATATATTCAGTTCAATCCCTAAAAAATCTCATTATAATATTTTTACAGAAATAGAACAAAAATCCTAAAATTCATATGGACTCTCAAAGGACCTTGAATAGCGAAAACAAACTTGAGTATATTTTGCAGAACTCAAACTTCCTGATGTCAAAAATTACTAGAATACTACAGTATTCAAAACAGTTTGGTACTGGTGTAAAGACAGACATATAGACCAATGGAATAGAACAGAGAGCCCAGAAATAAATTCTCAAACATATGGTCAAGTGACTTTTGATAATGGTGCCAAGATTATTCAATGGGGAAGAAAAGTCTTTTTAATAAATGGTGCTGAGATAACTGGATATCCACATGCAAAAAAACGATGTTGGAAACTTATATTACACACAAAAATCGACTTAAAATAGATTTTAAAAAATCTAAACATAAGAGCTAAAACTAAAAGAAGAAAGCATGGGCAAGTTTCATGATGTAGGTTTGGTGATTAATTTCTGGATATGACATCAAAAGCACAGGCAACAAAAGAAAAAACAGATACACTGGACATCATCAAAATGAAAAACTTTTGTGTATTAAAGGCTATTATCAAGAGAGAGAGAAAAAGACAGTCCACAGAACTGGAGACAATATTTGCAAATCATGTATTGTATCTGATAAGATTAATATTGATATATTAATAATTTTATATTAATATTTATGCTAATCTCATTGAGATTCTAGCCCTAACTTTCAGTTTACATAAAGATGAGATAGAGGAAAAAATTTAACAATATGACTAAATAAGTGGAGAAATACAGAACATGAGACATTCTAAAAGGTGAATAGCCTGGTAGGGATATTGTTCAAGATTTAATAAAGACCGAAGAGATAACAAAAGGTAATATGTAAACTGTGATTGGATCCTGGGTTGTGGCTGAACATGGGTGAGAAGAGAGCTTTAAAAACCATTCTTAAGCTAATTGGGAAAACATATTAATATATATCAAGTGTGATAATAGTATTGTGATTATGCAGGAAAAGGGACTCATACTTAAGAGACGCATACTAAAATAGCTAAAGTATTAATGATGCTTGGAACTTACTTTTAAATGGTTCTGTCAAAGAAAAAAAAGAGAAAGGAGAAATTGTGGCAACAGCGTCAACAATTGCCAAATTTCAGTGGAGGGCATGTGTACTATTCCTTCCTCTTTTGTGTAGATTTTTAAATTTTCAAATAAAATGTTTCCAGTAAAAAAACCTGCGGGTACTAAATTGTACAGCTTCAAATGGTTAAAATGCTAAATTTCATGTTTTGGGAATTTTACCTGGAAAAAAAGAAAAGAGCTGTGGGTATTTGACACGATGGGGCTGTTGCAGAGTTGGTTAGCTTGCTCTGCATAGCTCCATACCTATCGGCTAAGAGGTGTCTGGTGTTTCTTGGAGTCATGTAATACTACAGCACAGCTACAGTGGTGTTCCCACGTTGAGACAGAGTTAGAAGGAAACACAGAATCTTTATGCAGAATTGAATAAAATAGGATGTTTACTTTTATATAATTAATAAAATTACTTCTATGTAATTGTTATTGTCAATTTCAGAGTGCATAGAGGGCATGATGATTTGGTCAAAAGTCAAGCATAGCCTCAAAAGTAACCCAAAATGTTCACACACCTGGGTTCAAGGATGGAGGGGGTGGAGGTGGGAGGGGTCGGCCTTCTTTAATGGCTAGCATACACTGCTTTGCTGATCGGATTGCATTAATAAAGTCTTCATGTTGTTGTCTCCAGTTAGACTTCCTCACAGGTGGAGACTGTAAAAAATAAAACCAACAAATAATACCCTAGACTATATACCTCTCCATTACAATTTTGTTTAAAGCTGGAATTTGAATTCACAGGAAACAGAACTGTGAAAATTGGGGAAAAGGAGAGTTTGTTTTTCAAAAGTACTCCTTAAAGAGGTTTGGAAAATACAGTAATATAATTTGCAAGCCACAAGAGTGAGGGAAAACACAAAAGAAAAATCAGAAAAATAAAGAAACTATAAAACTTTAAAGAAAAGCAAATGTAGATTAAAAGTGACTTTCTTCTCAGGTTAATTGCTAGATTTAAAGCCACTCTAATGAAAACATAAACAAGATTATTTTTTGCTATATCTGGAAAATATCTGAAGTGTATCTGGAAATCTAAGTGAGCAAGATTATAAAGAAAAAAGCAAAGGTGGATTACAGTTACATTACATTACTGTATTATCAAGCAAAAATGAAACCAGAAATCCCAGAAATAGGCCTTACAGTACCGCAGAATGTAATAACAAACACTAAAGAAGATATCAGGAGTACCTTGGATTGCGGAGTCTTCTTCACAGTAGGAATGTCAGTGCCCTGTAATCTTTGCTTCAAAGAACTGAAAGGTTTACGCTTTCTGTTGAAGAGTTTCTTACATATTGGTCCATGCCTTTCCTAGAAAACGAAGAGTAGGGATTGGAATTTCTAAAGTGCACAATCAGTTTTTAATGCCTAGGTGTACCTAGACAGCCCCCACTCCAGGGACTATGTTTGCTCCTCAGAGCCTAGTTCATTCTCTAACAGGTCACAGCAGAGCAAATCCATCTGGCTCTTCTCATCCATGTTACATATAACTAGATATTGTGCTTGAGCAAAGACAATAAAATGCCTTTATAGCTAAAAGACTTACTTCAAATTTGGGTTTATATATTTAACTCAAATGTGGGCAGTATGTTCTTTACTCCAATCAGTAGTCCTTCAAGTATTCAACATTTCTGATACAAAAACTGAAGAGCTAACATGCAGAGCTTTCCCTGTGTACCACCTGTATAAAATGTGCTACTGTACCACTATGGGACCTTGGCCCTCTCCCTTCGTGGATGTGTGACACATAATAACCGTCATTGACACAGTAGCTTTGTCAGACCCCACAAAATACAAGCTCTATAAAAATCACTGCACTGGCTAAGAACAAGCCATCCATTTTAAGCTGAAGGAGAGAGAAAGATCAAATCATTTGATCAATGCCCTCCATAGCCTAGAAATAGGCTTAGGAAATGAAACTCAAAAGTATCCAAGATGTACCTGACATTTAGAGATCCCTCTGCAAATGGAACCTCCCAGGTCTCAAACTAATTCTCAGGGGGTGTGGCTCCAGGCTGGCAAAGGCAGTGACACACACTGGTGGACTACAGGGCCACAACCAGCCCCGCAAGCTCTCCCTCTAGTTTCAGGAGGCTCTAACCACAGTTAACTAAAAGACAGCTATTTCATTTTTTAAATTCTCCAGAAAAATAAAACCTACAACCTCATTTTATAGTCTTTTGTCCCAAACATAGTCAGGCTTACAGTCCACATCCTTTAAGTTCCAGATAAGTCTCCTTTATCTAAAATGTCCCAACTGACAGCTGTATTATCATCTTAGATTTTCTTTTTGAAAAAAATCATCTTTCTTGGGAACCCCTTTATAATATTGGGGCATACCATCTATTTGATTCCCTAATTTTGAAATAAATCAAGCTTTTATTCAACTTTATAGCCATCAATCGGGGACTTGACATGCCGTTAGCTTGAATCTGTACAACAATTAGATCTTGGAACAGGACTTACATCCATGTATCATTTTGTTCAAATGGTATAAAAACCCTCAAATTTGAAGGTTCTGTATACGTGGCAAAGCAGAAAACAGGAAGGTTAAAGGACTTGTCAGGATTAGTGACAAATTTGAGGCTAAAAGCCAGGTTTCCAGATGTCTAAAATTCAATGCTCATTCCTCTTGACTAGCTAATTTCCCTGGTGCTTTGGCCTTGAAATTTGAATTTTCGATGCTTAAAGAAAAGGCGGAAGAGCCAAAACCTCTTGAGGGATCATTGACGATGCCAAGAGACTTCCATCTGGCATCATTTCAGGAGGACCATGTTTAATAGGGTCGCTCTTGAATGAGGCAGCATCAATCTGCCTCAGTGTTCTCTGGGCCCACCAGCCATAGGTTATGTACTTTTCCTCTTCCCTTGCTTCCCCTCCACATCTGTCTTTAATCTTTGCACTGCCGCCTCCTCACTGACTTGACAGTTCATTTAAGTCCAATGAAACACATCTACAAAATGTCTTTATGTTTACCAGAACATCTGCTGCAAAACGTCTTCCACAGACTTCACAGGGAAACAATTCCTGATTGCCATCTGTGTAAAATTCAAGAGCACATTATGTTAGTTTCATGGAATTGCCTGGCTGAGAAGAAATGACTGACTGGAGGTGACCTCAATAGCTTGATATCCTCACTCTCTTTTCCCTCCCCACCAACTGCTCCTTCCCTTTGGGAAGACCCTGTGTAAACTAAACTCACCTGTGTTTTCCTTTCCTGATATAAACTCCTCACTTCACTAAACAAGTAAATTCCATATCCTTCAGGCAACCAGAGTATAATTATTTGATTTAATATTTAATATATTCTTACATGAAGTGCCTGATAACTTTGCTTGAGACATAAGCAAAAAATACCTTAGTATAAAGTGGTATTTTTACCACCAGTGGTAACATCTTTGGGACTCCTACTAGAATGTAAGTTCTGTGAAAGCTGAGACTGTGCCTATTTTATGCCCAATGCAAGTACTTGACCCATAGTAAGGTACTCAAGGTATTGGTTGAATGCATGGGCCAAGCAAGAATTGAATTTCTAACATAGAAACATTCATTCGATAAATAGATATTGGCTATATGCAATTCTGTGGAAATATTGGGAGAAATCATACATGGGACCAGCACAGAAAAAAAGTATGCAGATAAATCAATGACATTGGAAAAGTATCATGAGAAAAGCAAAATATTATGAAATTCTGAAAAAAGGTTTTTTGTATTACTTCCTTTTGGTTCATCAGGAGTCAAATATGCAAAGATTTAAAAAGCACTTCTATCAAAGCTATGATGTCTTAGGTTAATAAAAAAAGCAGTTTGAGGTCTGAGCATAGACTTTATATTAGACCAGTCATCTGGGCTTTACTCTACATGCAAGGAAAGCAACAAGGGACATTAAGTTGGAAGAATTAAACAGAGCTGTGGAAGATAGTGAAAAAGCTGCAGGTGGGTCAGGTGTGGTGGCTCACGCCTGTAATCCCAACACTATGGGAGGCTGAAGCAGGAGGATTGCTTGAGCCTAGGGATTCGAGACCAGCTTGGGCAACATAGGGAGATTGTGTCTCTACACAAAATAAAAAATTAGTTGGGTTTGGTGGCTCACGCCTGTGGTCCCAGCTACTCAGGAGGCTGAGGTGAGAGGATCACTTGAGCCCAGGAGGCAGAAGTTGCAGTGAGCCATGATCATAACACTGCACTCCAGCCTGGGAGACAGAGCAAGATCCTGTCTCCCCCACATACACACAAAAAAGCTGAAGGTGGAGGCCTGAAATGGAAAGGAAATAGGAGATGAGTGATTCTGTATCAAAGAGTCAACAGCCTGATTAGATTTGTGGGAGTTAGGAGGTGGCAAAGAGAAAAGAATGCTTGAGGACTATTCTACGTTTAGAGGCAGAAGGACTGAGAAGATGCTGGGAGTGTGGGATAGAAACAGGAAACTTGAAAAGAAGGGCCATCTTAGGAAGAAAAATGACTTCAGCTTTGGAAACACTGAGTTGAAATAGAGTTGTCCGGCCAGCAGGATGGAAATGAGGGAGGTCAGGGTTAGAGACACAGATGTAGGCTTTGAGAAATGAAGTAAAGGCATGATATTGCCAGGGAAGAAGTCATGGAAAGAGAAGTGCAGAGATGATCCTTAGGGAAACTTATATTTAAGGCCAAGAAAATGATGATGATAAGCCAGGAGGAGAAACAGGAGAGAACAGGGTCATGGAAATTGAAGGAAGACAGTTTGAAAAAGGAAGCCCTAGTTAACAGGAAGCAGATGGGTAGCCTGCTACAGACGTTGTTGATTTAAATGATTTCTTGTCACATCTGCTAATTGGTATTGTATTTTCAACACAGGCCATCCATCACAGCACACAGAAATACCTCTTGCCCTCCCTGTTCTTTTGGTGCAGTTTGTAAAACTTCATCTAAATATATATATATATAAAATATATAAAATATGTATACATATTTTAAGCAAGGGTACCACAACCTGAAACTACTCATCTTGATTATAAAACTACTGCTGCTCTTTCTAAAACACTAGTGAAGGATAATCTATTTTTATGAATATTACAGTAACATTTGTGTGGTGTTTTCCTATGTTATCTCATGTGATCCTTACAGTGACCCTATAAGACAGGGTTAGTACTATTTCTATTTTACAAATGAGAAAACGGAGGCCCAAGTAGGCAACTTCTCTAAGACTGCAGGTAGTAAGTGGTAATACTGAGACTTGAATTTGAGTCTCTTTCCAAGTATTAAGACTGTTAATTCAACCGTCACTACAACTAGAGAGATGTTAGTACTCACCTGAAAACAACTAGAAGTCCCTAGAGGATCAATGACCTCTGGTTGAAATCAGTGAGTCAATGAATTTAAAATACTGACAGATTCAGATGATATGATTCAATTCAATACTTGGATACAGATGGACCACCACCTTCTGAACCACATTCAACTCAGAAGCTTGAGTATAAGGAAGGAAGGGAACACTTACCTAGCCAGCTGAATCAAACAGGGAGATCAATGTGGTCTGCAGTGTTTGTTTCTGTGTATTGAATCACATGGAATATGTGATTGCTAGAACATTAAAAGAACCTTTTGAGACTTCTAAAATGCCTTTCAGTAGGTGAACGGTTAAACAAACTGTGGTACATCTATAGCCTGGAATACTGCTCAGCAATAAAAAGACCACTTTTTCTTTTTCTTTTTCTTTTTTTTTTTGAGACAGGGTCTCGGTCTTTCACCCAGGCTAGGGTACAGTGGGATGATCACGGCTCATTACAGCCTCTACTTTCTGGACTCAAGCAATCCTCCCACCTCAGCTTCTTGAGTAGCTAGGACAACAGGCATGTGCCACCACACCCAGCTAGCTTTTTTATTTTTTGTGGAGACGGGGTCTCACTATATTGCTTAGACTGGTCTCGAACTCTTGGGCTCAAGCAGTCCTCCCACCTTGGCCTCCCAAAGTATTGGGATTGCAGGTGTAAGCCACTGTGCCCAGCCAAAAAAGAACACCACTGATACATGCAATAATCTGGATGGATTTCAATGCTGGGTGAAACGAGCCCATCTTCAAAGGTCACATACTGTGTGATTTCACCTGCACAACTTATTAAAAAATGACAAAAATTAGAGAGATAGGACACAGATTAGAGACTGTAAAAGGATAAAGATGAGTGGGAGTGGGGTGGAAGGTGGTTGTGATTCTATGGGGTTAGAATGAGGGAGATCTCTGTGTGATGGAATAGTTGTGTATCTTCACTGTGAGGTGGTTCTGCGTGTTATCAAATGGTACAGACTCTGAACACACCATATACTAATGTTAGTTTCCTGGTTTTGATATTGTACTATAGTTATTTAAGATGTAACTTAGGGAAAACTGGGTAAATGGCATACAGCATCTCTCTGTGCTATTTTGTAACATTTTGTAAAACTATAATTACGGCAAAATAAAAAGTTTAAAAATAATATCTAGGGGTCAGCAAACTGTAGCCAGTGGGCCAAATCTGATGCCTTTTTTTTTTGTAAATAAAGTTTTATAGGAACACAGCCATGCTCATTTGTATACATAGCATTTATTGCTGCTTTCCTGCTCCAACAGCAGAGTTTAATACTTTCGATGAAGGCCATATGACCTGCAAAGCCAAAAATTATGCTACTTGGCCTCTGACAGAAATAGGTTGCTAAAAATTGCTGAACCATTTTTATATTAATTTAAAGGAATTTGTGGGAGAATAACATGGAAAAATATTAATGAAACATTTTGTTCATATATTTACTAATAAAGACTGGAAGGGCACACACAGAGTAATTACTTTGGGTATGAATAAAGATGAATATTACTTTTAGTTTTCTGTATTTCCAAACTTTTAATGAAAATTATGCATCACTATTTTAAAAATCAGAACAAATGAGTGCCTTTCAAAAAATAAAAAGAAACCCTTTGGAAGAAAATGTTCTAAAACAATGAGTATCACCTCAGCGATTTCTTTTTCCTCTCTATCTGGAATCATATAATAGTAAACTATTGTAGTGGCTATTATTTTTAAACATTGGTTTATAATCTTTGAAAATGTTAAAAATGAGTAACAGAAAGTAATCTGGGAGTGATAAAGCTTTGTTTAACACATCAAAAATAAAACATAGGCCAGGAATGGTGGCTCACAACTGTAATCCCAGCATATTTGGGAGGCTAAGGTGAGAGGATTGCTTGAGCCCAGGAGTTCAATACCAGCCTGGGAAACACAGTGAGACTCTCGTCTCTACAAAAAATTTTAAAAATTGGCCAGGCATGGTAGCATGCACTTGTGGTCCCAGTTACTCAGGAGGCTGAGGCCAAAGAATCACTTGAGTCCAGGAGGCTGAGGTTGCTGTGAGCCATGATTGATTGTGCCTGCTGGGCAACAGAGCTAGACCCTGTCTCAAAAAAAAAAAATCAGGGACAACTTGAGCAGGAAAAAAAAAAAAAACACAAACAAACAAACATTACAAAGAAGCATGGAGAGAATTAGGGTTAGATTAAAATTGAAAAAGTTTTACTTTACTTTTGACCAGATATTCTCTTTCTTGAGCTGGAAGTTAAGAATGCTTTGTAGAGAACTAAGCTATCCACATTTTCTTAAAGGAGCATGGTAGAGAAGAAAAAAGGAAGACACTTTCTCATTCAGATGCCTGCAAATCACAGAACTCTTCAGTTCTTTGCAGTCCAGAACATGCAAATATTTAGCAATATCAACATCTTCCTAGGCCCTATGGCAAGGGGGTGGAATAACGGCCTCAACTTACCAATAAAATTTATCTCAGGAACATAAGTCATAAGATAAGAAAAAGAATTAAGACTCAGGATAGCAGATCCTATCTAATTTAGAGCTTCCCGTCTAATTTTGCTTTCTCCCTAAACCCCAATAAAGCTATAGTAAAGTGACAAAGGGACATAGAAACATAGGACAGGGAGGAAAGAAAACAAGAAACCTAAAATTTGGAAAGCTAATAGACATTGTAACTGACTTGGAGGACTTAAAGCAACACCAAACTCTACTTCCCAAACTAACAGTAAGGGAGAACTGAGAACCATCCAGATTCACACTACAGACTCTTAAAAGTCACAGGAACTCCTGGACAGCATGTACCTCTAAAACTGAGGCAGGCGAATGAGGAGGAAGAGACTGTCAAAATATGGAGGACCAAGGGGAAAGCTGTTTGAAAGAAGTTAAGATTCCTAGATTGCGCCCTGCCCCCAACCCCTGCCCCACACCGCAAGTCTCCTGCTCCTTGGATAAATGCCCTTCCCTGTCTCTAGGTGATTCTACTTTCTGGAAAGGAAAAAATATGCAGTCTGTGCATTAGTCAATATAAAGCATGTCTGAAGGCATGAGTATAGAGCAAACACAGATAGGTAGGTATAGATACAGACATACAGTCAATTCTCATTATTTTTGGTAGTTAAGTTCTATAAAGTCACTGTGAGCACTGAATTAGCAAATACTGAACTGTGGCTCCTAGGGGAAATATAGGGTTAGGTTCCTGTGAGTCTCTGGTCACAACATTTTTGTTAATGGATCAATACAAAACCTTGTTTTATGCATGTTTCTGTTTAAAGACACCTTCTTTATAGTGTTGATTCAGTAATGTTGAACTCATGCCAATAGTGCTGTAACTCATGACTGAATGTTTACCTAATGCACATATTTTCTCCTTAGGGCAAATCACAGCCTTGAGCTTAGGAACACTAGACAGCACTTCAGCACTGTTCTAGGCAGCCTTTCCCCTCCCCTTCCGCCTTTGAGACAAGGTCTTGCTCTGTCACCCAGGCTGGAGTACAATGGTGCGATCTTGGCACACTGCAACCTCTGCCTCCTGGATTCAAGCGATCCTCCCACCTCAGCCTCCTGAGTAGCTGGGAGCACAGGCCCACACCACCACACCTGGCTAACATGGCCATTTTAAACAGTGAAATCACCAAAGAAAAAGCACAAAAATGTGGAAAATGTGGCACTAAATAGCCCATGGAAGGAACTTGAGTACATTATGAACACTAAAACAAGAAAGTAGAGTACTACCTTGTTCAACCTCAACTGGGAAAATGTGCTGAATGACTCAACTTTTTTATCACTATGTGCATGTCTGCAAATGACTGTAAAAGTGCCACAAGTACTGATGTTAGGGTTACAAGTAAGTTTTAGCAAGTAGGTAAATTTGCAAACAGGGAATCCATGAATAACAATAATCAGCTATATATGTATGCATGTCTACGTATACATGTATACAGGTACATATATACAATCTAGTGATTAATTTCATGAATAGTGATACTGAAAGCAGAGAATATCCACATGCCCATCTTCTTCTACTTGGCTTAGAGGACTCTGCTTGCCAAACCCTTACAGGGCAAAATGTAACTTCTCTGGGAATCAAATTATTCCACTAGCAAATATGTAAAGATACTGATATTGGGAGATTCCCACACAGCTCACTCAGACCACCCTACAATACAGCTCAGTCATGAAATACTGCTCACTTGTTCATTATTTCCATTTTTTTCCTCTTCCAGTCTTAATGATGAGCAAACAGACAGGAATTTCCAAAGATCTGAAGAACGTCTCTAGCAGGTAAGTCCAAAACAGACAAAAAAAAAATTAAAGGAAAATTATAACTCTTAGAAATTAAAAAAGTCTTGCTGGGCACAGTGGCTCATGCCTGTAATCCCAGCACTTTGGGAGGCAGAGGCGGGCGGATCACCCGAGGTCGGTAGTTTGAGACCAGCCTGACCAACATGGAGAAACCCTGTCTCTACTAAAAATACAAAAATTAGCCAGGCGTGGTGGTACATGCCTGTAATTCCAGCTACTCAGGAGGCTGAGGCAGGAGAATAGCTTGAACCCAGGAGGTGGAGGTTGTGGTGAGCCGAGATGGCGCCATTGCACTCCAGGCTGGGCAAAAAGAGCAAAACTCTGTCTCAAAAAAAAAAAAAAAAAAAAAAAAATTAAAAAAGTCTTTAGGAGAAAAACTCAACAGAGAGTTGAAAGATAAAATTAGGAAAATCTCCCAGAAAATAAAGTAAAATGGCATAGAAATGGGAAAGAAACAAGCAAATTAGAATACCAGTCCAGACGGGTCTACTCCAAATAATACTTCAAGAGAGAAAAAGGAGAAAATACAAGGAAGAGAATAAAAATAATTTTTAATTATTTCCAAAAAAGAAGGACATAAACCTCCTGTGGTGGTTAATATTGAGTGTCAACTTGACTGAATTGAAGGATGCAAAGTATTCATCGTGGGTGTGTCTGTGAGGGTGTTGCCAAAGGAGATTAACACTTGAGTCAGTGGGCTGGGAAAGGCAGACCCACCCTCAATCTCGGTGGGCACCATCTAATCAGCTGCCAGCAAGGCTAGAATATAAAGCAGGCAGAAAAATACGAAAAAAACTAGACTGGCCTAACCTCCTAGCCAACACCTTTCTCCTGTGCTGGATGCTTCTAGCCCTTGAACATCAGACTCCAAGTTCTTCAGTTTTGGGACTCAGACTGGCTCTCCTTGCTCCTCAGCTTGCAGATGGCCTATTGTGGGACCTTGTGATCATGTGAGTTAATACTTAATACATTTCCCTTTATATATATATATATATTCCCCTTATATATATTTCCTATTAGTTCTGTCTCTCTAGAGAACCCTGACTAATACAGATTTTTGTACCAGGAGTTCTAGAAGAACAGAATATTAAGAATGGGGTTCTTTAATTGGTTTTGGGGTTTCTGGAGTTGGCTGCTTAATATAATTAGACCCAAAAATGCTAATGACTCTACTTCTAATAGTATGGAGAACACTGATAGACTTTGGCATGAACTGTTTAGAGAGTTACACAAAATAAATGCATTTGACACTCCTGATTCATTGCTCATGAGAGGCAAGGAGTTTAGTTACTCTATACATAATACCTTTGACCACATGTGGAGAACCAAGGAACATAATGAAGCTGGTTGGTTGCTCCTAAGTTCAGGGGACAGAGTAATGAAAGAAAATGATGAATTCAGGGATTTTAACTCCCAGCTTCAGAAGCAGATACTGAGCCTCAAATCTCCTAAGATTGCCCTGAGTGAGAGTCTTATCTCCTGTAGAGAAAGAGCTGAAATTGTGGAAAAACAGATACAAGCTCTTATCATGCAAGTGGCTGACCTGCAATGAAAGGTGCATGCACAGCCTTGCCAAGTGTCTACTGTTAAAGTGAGGGAATTGATTAGAAAAGAATGGGACCCTGCAACTTTGAATGGGGACATATGGGAAGACCCCGATGAAGCTGGGGACACTGAGTTTGTAAACTCTGATGAACCTTTTTTGCCAGAAGAAACAGCTTCCCCCTCCCCAGTAGTGGCAACATCCCTTCTCCGACCCATGCTGCTGTCAGCCTTTCCACCTTTGTCTGAGGAGATAAACCCTGTGCTGCCTGAGGCAACAGTGATGGCCTCCCCTGAGACAGTTGCCAGGCAAGATAATGTTGATTCTCCTCAGAAACCACCTCCAACACCTCTGTTTGCTTCTAGATCTATAGACAAAATTCCTGCGGGGCCCTAGAGGTGAGGTTGAGAATGTGACCCATGAGGAGGTGTGATACACTCGAAAAGAATTGTTTTCTAACTTATATAAACAGAAATCTGGAGAACAGGCATGGGAATGGATATTAAGGGTGTGGTACAATGGTGGAAGGAACATAGAGTTGGATCGGGCTGAATTTATAGATTTGGGGACACTAGTAGAGACTCTGCATTTAATGTTGCAGCTCAGGGAGTTAAAAAAAATTCTAATAGTTTATTTGCTTGGTTAGCTGAAATATGGATTAAAAGATGGCCCACTGGGAGCAAGCTGGAAATGCCTGATCTCTCTTGGTTTAATGTAGAAGAAGGGATCCAAAGGCATAATGATGGTGGAGTGGATTAGTCACTTTAGACCTACTCATCCCATCAGGGAGGGTCCAGAAAATATACCCTTGACCAATGCCTTGTAAAACAGATTTGTGAGGGCAGCACCTGCATCTCTGAAGAGCCCTGTAATTGCCTTTCTCTGTATGTCACATCTAACAGTGGGATACACAGTCACTCAACTACAAAATTTAAAAACAATGGGAATAGGCCAGGTGCAGTGGTGGCTCATGCCTGTAATCTGAACACTCTGGAAAGCTGAGGTGGGCAGATCACTTGAGGTCAGGAGTTCGAGACCACCCTGGCCAATATGATGAAACTCTGTCTCTACTAAAAATACAAAAATTAGCTGGAAGTGGTGGTGAGCACCTGCAGTCCCACATACCCGGGAGGCTGAGGCGGGAGAATCCTTTGAACCTGGGAGGTGGTGGTTGCAGTGAGCTGAGATTTTGCCACTGCACTGCAGTCTGGGTAACAGAAAGAGACCTCATCTCAAAAACAAAAAATAAATAAAAGAATAAATAAATAAATTGATATGATTTGGCTCTGTCTCCACCAAACTCTCAACTTGAATTGTATCTCTCAGAATTACCACATGTTGTGGGAGGGACCCAGGGGAAGGTAATTGAATCATGGGGGCTGGTCTTTCCCATGCTGTTCTTGTGATAGTAAATGAGTCTCATGAGATCTGATGGGTTTTTCAGGGGTTTGCACTTTTGCTTCTTCCTCATTTTCTCTTGCTGCCACCATGTAAGAAGTGCCTTTCACCTCCTGCCATGATTCTGAGTCCTCCCTAGCCATGTGGTACTGTAAGTCCAATTATACCTCTTTTTCTTCCCAGTCTCAGGTATGTCTTTATCAGCAGTGTGAAAACAGACTAATACAGTAAATTGGTACCAGTAGAGTGGGGTGTTCCTGAAAAGATACCTGAAAATGTGGAAGTGACTTTGGAACTGGGTAACAGGCAGAGGTTGGAACAGTTTGGAGGGCTCAGAAGAAGACAGGAAAATGTGGGAAAGCTTGGAACCTCCAAGAGACTTGTTGAATGGCTTTGACAAAATGCTGATGGTGATATGAACAATAAGGTCCAGGTTGAGATGATCTCAGATGGAGATGAGGAACTTGTTGGGAACTGAAGCAAGGGTGACTCTTGTTATTTTTTATCAAAGAGACTGATGGCATTTTGCCCCGCCCTAGAGATTTGTGGAAATTTGAACTTGAGAGATATGACGTAGGGTACCTGGTGGAAGAAATTTCTAAGCAGCAAAGCATCAAAAGGTGACTTGGGTGCTGTTAAAAGCATTCCATTTTAAAAGGGAAATAGACGATAAAAGTTCAGAAAATTTGCAACTTGATGATGCAGTAGAAAAGAAAAACCCATTTTTTGAGAAGAAATTAAAGCCAGCTGCAGAAATTTGCATAAGTAGCAAGGAGTCTAATGTTAATCCCCAAGACCATGGAAAAAATGTCTCCAGGCCATTTCAGAGACCTTCACAGCAGCCCCTCCCATCGAACGCCCAGAGGTCTAGGAGAAAAAAGTGGTTTCCTGGGGCAGGGCCCAGGGTACCCATGTACAGCCTAGGGACTTGGTGCCCTGTGTCCCAGCCACTTCAGCTGTGGCTGATTGGGGCCAATGTACAGCTTGGGCTATGCCTTCAGAGGGTGGAAGCCCCAAGCCTTGGCAGCTTCCATATGGTGTTGAGCTTGCGGGTGCACAGAAGTGAAGAATTGAGGTTTGGGAACTTCCCCCTAGATTTCAGAAGATGTATGGAAACGCCTGGATTCTCAGGCAAAAGTTTGCTGCAGGGGTGGGGCCCTCATGGAGAACCTCTGCTAGGGCAGTGAGGAAGGGAAATCTGGGGGTGGAGCCCCCACACAGAGTCCCTAGTGGAGCTGTGAGAAGAGGGCCACTGTCCTCCAGACCCCAGAATGGTAGATCCACTGACAGCTTGAACTGTGTGGCTCGAAAAGCCATGGACACTCAACACCAACCCATGAAAGCAGGCAGGAAGGAGGCTGTACCCTGCAAAGCCACAGAGGCAGAGCTGCCAAGACCTTGGGAACCCACCTCTTGCATCAGCATGACCTGGATGTGAGACATGGAGTCAAAGGAAATCATTTTGGAACTGTAAAATTTGACTGCCCTGCTGGATTTCACATTTGCGTGGGCCCTGTAACCCCTTTGTTTTGGCCAGTTTCTCCCATTTGAAATGGCTGTATTTGCCCAATACCTGCACCCTCATTTTATCTAGGAAGTAACTAGCTTGCTTTTGATTTTACAGTTCATAGGTGGAAGGGACTTGCCTTGTTTCAGATGAGACTTTGGACTGTGGAGTTTTGGATTAATGCTGAAATGAGTTAAGACTTTGGGAGACTGTTGGGGAGGCATGATTGGTTTTGAAATGTGAGGACATGAGATTTTCAGGGGCCAGGGGCAGAATGATATGGTTTGGTTGTGTCCCTACCCAAATCTCCACTTGAATTTTATCTCCCAGAATTCTTGTGTGTTGTGGGAGGGACCCAGAGGAAGATAACTAAATGGGGGCCGGTCTTTCCCATGCTATTCTTATGATAGTGATTGAGTCTCATGAGATCTGATGGATTTATGAGGGATTTCCACTTTTGCTTTTTCCTCATTTTCTCTTGCTGCCACCATGTAAGTAGTGCCTTTTGCCTTCTGCCATGATTCTGAGGCCTCCCCAGCCATGTGGAACTGTAAGTCTGATTAAACCTCTTTTTCTTCCCAGTCTCAGGTATGTCTTTATCAGCAGCATGAAAATAGACTAATACATAAATTTAAAAAATAAAAAATAAATATAGTGGGAATATTTGGATCCCGAGGTGGCAGGGGCCAAGTGGCAGCACTCAGCCATCAAAGGCAAGGTGGATGTAGCTACTGTAATGGACTGCAGAGGCAAAGTGGCAACAATCAGAATAGTCTGACACATATAGAGCTCTGGCACTGACTAATCACAGTGTTTCTAGAAGTGAAACTGAAAGGAAGCCTACTGTATTTTTACTTAATTTATATAAGCAGAAAACTTCTAGGTCAAATGGACAAAAGTCTAATCTGAATTATAAAAACAGAGAATCATGGCCCCTTAATTTCCAGACTTGAGCCAGTTTACGAACCCAGAGCTGCTTGAATGAAGGGGAGGCCGGGTCCCCTTGAAAAAGGACTCCATTACACTACTGACAATTTATGCTGTTAATCTTTCTCCCATCCTTCCCCAAGAAGACCTCTGGCCTTGTACCAGGGCAACTATGCATTGGGGAACAAGGAAATGATCAGACATTTCGGAAACTACTGGACACTGGCTCTGAGCTGATGTTGATTCCAGGGGACCCAAAACGTCATTATGGTCCTCCAGTTAACGTACGGGCTTATGGAGGTCAGGTAATAATGGAGTTTCAGCTCAGGTCCAAATTACAGTGGGTCCGGTGGATCCCTGGACTCATCCTGTGGTCATTTCCCCAGTGCCAGAATGCAAAATTGGCATAGACATACTTAGCAGCTGGCAGAACCCCCACATTGGCTCCCTGATTGGTCGGGTGAGGATTATTATGGTGAGAAAGGCCAAATGGAAGCCATAAGCACTGTCTTTACCTAGAAAAATAGTAAATCAAAAACAGTATCACATCCCTGGAGAGACTGTGGTGATTAGTACCACCATCAAGGACTTGAAAGACTCAGGGTGGTGATTCCTACCACATCCCTGTTCAACTCTCCCATTTGGCCTGTGCAGAAGACAGATGGATCTGGAAGAATGACAGTGGATTATCATAAGCTTAACCAAGTGGTGACTCCAACTGCAGCTGCTGTACCAGATGTGGTTTCATTGTTTGAGCCAATTAACACATTTCTTGGTACCTGGTATGCAGCCATTGACTTGGCAAATGCCCTTTTCTCCATTCCTGTCCGTAAGGCCCACCAGAAGCAATTTGCCTTCAGCTGGCAAGGCCAGAAATATACCTTTACTGTTCTACCTCAGAGGTATATTAACTGTTTGGCTTTGTGTCATAATCCAATTCAGAGAGACCTTGATCACTTTTTGCTTCCACAAGGTATCACACTGGTCCATTACATTGATGACATTATGCTGACTGGATCCAGTGAGCAAGAAGTAGTAAACACACTGGACTTATTGGTGAGATATTTGCATGCCACAGGATGGGAAATCTGATGAAAATTTAGGGAACTTCTTCCACAATAAAATTTCTAGGGGTCCAGTGGTATGGGTCCTGTTGAGATATTCCTTCTAAGATGAAGGATAAGTTGCTGCATTTGGCCCCTCCTACCACCAAGAAAGAGGCACAATGTCTAGTGGATCTATTTGGATTTTGGAGGCAACACATTTCTCATTTGGGTGTGTTAATCCCGCCCATTTATCAAGTGACCTGAAGCTGCCAGTTTTGAGTGGGGTCCAGAACAGGAGAAGGCTCTACAACAGGTCCAGGCTGCTGTGCAAGCTGCTCTGTCAATTGCGCCATATGACCCAGCAGATCCAATGGTACTTGAGGTGTCAGTGGCAGATAGCGATGCTGTTTGGAGCCTTTGGCAGGCCCCCAAAGGTGAATCACAGTGGAGGCCTCTAGGATTTTGGAGCAAGGCTCTGCCATCTTCTACAGATAATTACTCTTCTTTTGAGAGACAGCTCTTGGCCTGTTACTGGGCTTTGGTGGAAACTGAACGTTTGACTGTGGGTCATCAAGTCACCATGCAACCTGACCTGCCTATCACGAACTGAGTGCTTTCTGACCCATCTAGCCATAAAGTGGGTCATGCACAGCAGCATCCATCATCAAATGGAAGTGTATATACGTGATTGGACTCAAGCAGGTCCTAAAGGCACAAGTAAGTTACATGAGGAAGTGGCTCAAATGCCCAAGGTGGAGACTCCTGCCACCTTGCCTTCTCTCCCCTAGCCTGCACAAATGGCCTCATGAGGAGTTCTCTATGATCAGTTGACAGAAAAAGAGAAGACTAGAGCCCGGTTCACAGATGGTTCTGCACAATATGGAGGCACCACCCAAAAGTGGACAGCTGCCTTTCTAGGACATCCCTGAAGGACAGCCCCTTCCTAGGACATCCCTGAAAGTGGTGAGGGAAAATTTTCCCAGTGGGCAGAACTTTGAACAGTGCACTTGCTTGTGCACTTTGCATGAAAGGAGAAATGGTCAGATGTGCAATTATATACTGATTCATGGGCTGTTGCCAGTAGTTTGGCTGGATAGTCAGGGACTTGGAAGAAGCATGATTGGAAAATTGGTGACAAAGAAATTTGGGGAAGAGGTATGTGGATGGACCTCTCTGAGTGGTCAAAAACTGGAAAGATATTTGTATCCCATGTGAATGCTCACCAACTGGTGACCTCAGCAGAGGAGGATTTTAATAATCAAGTGGATAGGATGACCCGTTCTGTGGACACCACTCAGCCTCTTTCCCCAGCCACCCCTGTCGTCGCCCAATGGGCCCATGAACAAAGTGGCCATGGTGGCAGGAATGAAGGTTATGCATGGACTCAGCAACATGGACTTCCACTCACCAAAGCTGACCTGACTACAGCCACTGCTGAGTGCCCAATTTGCCAGCAGCAGAGACCAACACTGAGACCTCGATATGGCACCACTTCTCAGGGTGATCAGCCAGCTACCTGCTGGCAGGTTGATTACATTGAACCTCTTCCATCATGGAAAAGGCAGAGGTTTCTCCTCACTGGAATAAACACTCACTCTGGATATGGGTTTGCCTATCCTCCATGCAATGCTTCTGCCAAGACTACCATCCATGGACTCATAGCATGCCTTATCCACTGTCATGGTATTCCACACAGCATTGCCTCTCTTTACAGAGAGAGAGGCACTCACTTTACAGATAAAGAAGTGCGGCAGTGGGCGCATGCTCATGGAATTCACTGGTCTCACCATGTTCTTCATCATCCTGAAGCAGTTGGATTGATATAACGGTGGGATAGCCTTTTGAAGTCACAATTACAACAACTAGGTGACAATACGTTGAAGGGCTGGGGTAAAGTTCTCCAGAAGATCGTGTATGCTCTACTACTCCACAACAGAGGTAAGGAAGAGTAGGCATGGAATACAGGAGATCTATTAGGGTGTCTCTTAGTATTACCATGTCCTGTGATTCAGGTCAATGGGAAACTACAACAGCCCAATCCAGGCAGGACTACAAATGGCCCAGACCCTTCAGGAATGAAGGTTTCGGTCACTCCACCAGGAAAAAACCATGACCTGCTGAGGTGCTTGCTGAAGAAAAAGGGAATACAGAATGGGTAGTAGAAGAATGTAGTCATCAATACCAGCTATGACCACGTGACCAGCTGCAGAAATGAGGACTGTAATTGTCATTAGTATTTCCTCCTTCTTTTGTTAAAAACATGTTTGTGCATGTACACACGTGTACTAAGAAGATATCTTCATTTTATTTACTTTTTCCTTCATCATGTGACATAAGATTTATTGACTTCACATCAGCATTTAAGAATTGTTAACTTTATGTAATAGCATTTGGGTTGGGGATTGGTGCATTTCTGGTTGTATGAAGGATAGTTGTATTACGTTAGGCATAATTATGACCTTATTATTGTCTTTATTTGAAGATTATGTATGATCTCAGGAGATGGGTATGGGTTGAAGTTGACAAGAGGTAGACTTGTGATGGTTAATACTGAGTGTCAACCTGATTGGAATGAAGGATGCAAAGTTATTGATCCTGGGTGTGTCTGAGAGGGTGTTGCCAGAGGAGATTAACATTTGAGTTAGTGGGCTGGGGAAGGCAGACTCATCCTTAATCTGGGTGGGCACCACCTAGTCACCTGCCAGCGCAGATCGAATCTAAAGCAGGCAGAAAAAAAAATGTGAAAAGACTAGACTGGCCTAGCCTCCCAGCCTACATCTTTCTCCTGTGCTGGATGCTTCCTGCCCTCAAACATTGAACTCCAAGTTCTTCAGTTTGGGCACTGTACTGGTTGTCCTTGCTCCTCAGCTTGCAGACGGCCTATTGTGGGACCTTGTGATTGTGAGTTAATACTTAATAAATTCCCCTTTATATACAGATCTAGCCTATTAGTTCCATCCCTCTAGAGAACCCTAATATACCTTCTGATTTAAAAGACTCAGTAAAATGGAAGTTTCAGAACAGTGAAGACAGATTCTACAGACTTCCAAAGAAAAATCAGATACAAATGATCAGCAATCAGGATGGCTTCAGATTCCCAAAAAGCAAAATTGGAAATGGAAACAAATGGAAGAAACCCTTTAAACTTCTGAGGTAAAATAATCTACAACCAAGAATTCTATATTCAGTCAAGCTGTCAATCCAACATAAGAGTAGAATATATTTCCAGACATCCAAGTTCCCAAAAAGTCTACATCCCCTGTACCCCATTTCATGAATTACTGGAGGACGTGATCCACAAGCATGTGAATGAGATATAGGAAAAGGCAATTATAGACTGGATAGAGAAAAGGGAATTCCCAGTATGATAGCTGGGCACAACAACCAAAGAGCAACCAGTCGAGGTTTGAGGTGTGTGATTAGAGACAGACGTGTTGACGGCTATCACGACTAAGATATTCACTGCCTTCATAATCTCAAGATAGTATATTCAAGGAAGTCTGGCTCCCATTTTGTTCTACACTTGTCATGTTTGGCCATATTCTAATAAAGTGCCTGCTCTCCCTTTTGTGTCCTGATCTCTAGATCAGTTGGAGACACTCATTTCACCCCATAGGAAGGTTCTGCATTGATCTTGAGAGGTCAGGGTGAGTTTAGAAGCAGAAAATATAAAACAAGAATGCAATCCTCTAAGCATATTTCTGCAGATCCTGGATGCCTAAACTGTGACTTGTTCCCTAAAACTCACTCATCACCTTGCTCACTGACATCTAAACATGGGTTCTTGTAAACTCTAGAAATGGAAGTCAGACCCAGGGACTGTTCACAGTTCATCTTCCCTAGGATGCTTTCATCTAATTGGTAGCAAACACTGACCTCAAAAAGCTAAGTTTGTTTATTTCAATTGTTCAAAATGAACCAAGATGTTGTGTTTAAGGATACTATACAAGTGGCTTTAAAAAAGAAGGAAAAACTTAACGCAGGTTAAGTATCCCTTATCCAAAATGCTTGGGACCAGAAGTGTTTCAGATTTTTTTTCAGACTTTGGAACAAGATATCATGGGGATGGGACCCAAGTCTAAACACTTTATTTCGTATGTCACCTTACACACACAGCCTGAAAGTAACTTTTTGCAATATTTTAAATACTTTTGTGCATGAAACAAAGCTTGTATTAAGTACTTATGCACGGTATTTTCTATTTGTTGTCTCACATTGGCACTCAATGTTTTTGGATTTTGGATTAGAGATGTTCAACTTCTATGACAGCTGGATACTATGCAAGAATTACCTGAGGGGAAAGAGTGAAATAAAATCAAGGATGGATTCACAGGGGACTTCTATGTTCTATTTCTTAACTTGAACAGTGGCCCTGTGTTTGCTTTAAATATTCTCCTGTAAGTTTCACAATTAAAATGCAAGGCCATTAGAATTTCTACCTTCTCTGCCCTTTAACTGGAACAAGACTGATAAAGCATACCAATGTCAACCCACATGAAGAAGTAACATATAATTATTGAAAATGTAACAGTAAAATTACAAGAGGTTAGAGTTCTTTCAACTGAGGTGACTTGATGACATCAAAATGGAGATGTAGATACAGGGCATCACAGGTAATACACACAAGCGGTAACTGCACTTCAGACACTTAGACTTGTAAAGTAACAGTACAGACAGTCCTCAACTTACAATGGTTCAAGTTAACAATTTTTCCATGATGGTGAGAAAGCAATATGTATTCAGTAGAAAGTGGTACAATCCTCTCATGATGCTGGGCAGCAGTGGTGAGCCACTGCTCCCAGTCAGCCATGTGATCACGAGGGCAAATTGATAACTCTACAGTGTGCTGTATTGCCAGATGATTTTGCACAACTGTGGGCTAATGGAAAGTATTCTGAGCAAGTTTAAGGTAGGCTAGGCTAAGCTATGATGTTCAGTAGGTTAGGTGTAGTAAATGCATTTTTGGCTTACCATGTTTTCAGCTTATGGTGGGCTTATCAGGGCATAATCCCACCATGAGTCAAGGAGCATCTGTGGTACTATGATATCCAAGTGGTTTTACACCGGTCACGGGCAGTGCTTAAACAAAATAGGTGGGCCGGGCGTTGGTGGCTCATGCCTGTAATCCCAGCACTTTGGGAGGCTGAGGCGGGCGGATCATAAGGTCAAGAGTTTGAGACCAGCCTGGCCAACATGGCGAAACCCTGTCTCTACTAATACAAAAATTAGCTGGGCATGGTGGTGCACACCTGTAATCCCAGCTACTCGGGAGGCTGAGGCAGGGGAATCGCCTGAACCCGGGAGCTGGAGGTTGCAGTGAGATGAGATCGCGCTACTGCACTCCAGCTTGGGCGACAGAGCAAGACCTGTCTTGGCAAAAAAAAAAAAGTTTAAGATACAAATTCTTCAGGATTTTGCCCCCTGCCTGGATCTCTTAGGCCTTTCTCTCCTCCCTAACCCCAGTGATTCTAGGCCCTGCTATGGTTCTTTCTACGTTTAATTCTTTTCTGAAATCTTTCCCATCTATCCATTCATTCATACACTACTTTGTGACTGTATACTGAATGCCAGGCACCCTTCCAGACCTAAGGATAAAGCAATAAATAAAACACTGTGCCTTCAGGGTTTGTCCTGCGAGAGGAGACTGAAAAACAGTCCTCTGCGTCAACAGATGTTGTGGAGAACATAAACCAGGGAAGGAGGGTCAAGGATGCAGGGGAGGGATGCGTGCAGGATTTTTAAATACAAGCTCAGGGAATAGCCTATAGTGAAGGTTACAGCTGAGCATCAACCATAAGGAAGGTCTGTCTGCAGTGAAAGCACTTCTGGGGGAACAGCAAGTACCAAGATTCTAATTACAAGTGGTACTTACCACAGTGATAGTATTGCCAGTTACATTTCGCTGCACCTATCCTGCCTCCTCAGACCATGTGGCTCCTGAAGGCAAAAACCCTCTGATCTCTTGGGCTCCCAACATTTAGCATGGAGCTTTTATGTTCAGTTCCCAATAATCATTTATAGATTTTTAGAGAACCAAGATATCAGAAAATTCATTTAAAGTATCATGAATTTGTTCTTCAGAATAAAATTAAAATATTTAAGTTTGGAGTATAACCTGCCTAAATCACAATATGCTTCATCAAGACTCGTGGCCTAGTCTTTTTCTCTTAATTGCAAAATATATAATATATGGATTTAAACACAGTGAAGTTAGCACCTCATAACACAGAATTTGAGTAACATGACAAAGAAACATCCAATGCCTATTAAGACTCTTGCTGTTTTTGAGAATCTTCAGTTGAGACAGCTATCAAAATAAATGGCCAATCCTTTTAGTACTTACATTCTCAATATTGACATAAACCATCATCTGACCCTTTACTTCACAGGTTGGCATTTAAATACATTCTCTCCAGTATCCTACTTCTGCAATGACAAGCTCTTCAGTCAAGATTTTTTTCTAGCCAATGTTGGTAGAATACCTAATGCCATCAGTTTTGACAACTCTTTAAAAATCCTACAATACTTAGATTTAAACGGATCACACATGGTAGAACAAGCTAATACCTACCAGCTTTGGAAAAGCCATAAATGAATGATTACAGATGAAGGCATTTTCTAATAATTTAGATATCAAGTGCAGCTCACCTGCCAAAAATGGTTCTGCCCCAGCCATTCTGTTCCTAACTCAGAGCAACAGTGTTCACAGATTTTTACAGCCCAGTCCAGATAACAACATACTAGTCAAGAACATAAACCAGGACCACTAATCTGTTGCAAGAAGTCACAGTTTACCAAATAATCAACAATTGTGATGATGTCATTGCCTAAACCTTGAAAAAGTTTAAATCAGTTAAAACAAAAATCAACTCATCAAAAACAGGGAAAGTTTTCAACGATGTATTTTAATCAAGTATGAATGGTTCCAAGCATTAACTAATGTTGAAAAGACAAACTCTCCAGTTTAAACTGAAATAAATATTTCTGATTTTGAACTAGGGACTCACTGAAGCCAAATAAGTTTTCTTATTTCCTTGACTATTCTGTTTCTGGCCTTCACTGTTCCTAAATCCCAAAAGCAAGTCATCCAGTAATATAACAGGAAATATGAATCTTAAGAACCTTAATATTCAGTTTTGCCACACTTTTGAAACAGTCCTTTGTATACAGCAAGGGAAAACTTAGCTTCCTAACAGTGGAACCTTCTCAGAAAAACTCATCTTACACTAAACAGAATAAAGTCAGCATTTCAAAATTGAGTTTAACCAGGCCACTTTTCTATTTACAGCAAATTAAACCATGTAATTCCTGAAAAGGCGTGGAGAGGATTCAAAGAAATATTTGAAAACATCTGCAAAAAACAACTATGACAACCATACAAATAAATGAATACACCAATTCCATTCACGTTAGGAAGATATTTTCCTTTAATTTATCCAAACATTTCACATTCATGAAGTCATTTATTTCAGAGCAAATGTAAGCTTATAATATTAAAAATTAAAGTATTACAATATTTACAAGATGGTTGGCAGGGGACACTTACTAGTATAAAAATAATACAAATATTGTATTTTCCTCTTATCTGCCAGTAAAAATGGCAAACAGTTTTGTCTTTCTGAAGTTTCTAGTCAATAACCAAAGATGAGGAGCCCCTAATAAAGTGCCTTGCCCTGTATGCTCCACTGTCTATAGCTTTAGACCCTCAACATTCTTCTTCAAGTTCAGCAGCTCTTTTTCTTGCCTTCTTTTCTCCAGTTTAAATGCTAATTTGTTAGCTTTCTTCTCCACTCTTCGTTCCTGTTATAAGTACAAGAATATACTTGTATTATTCACATCTTTAAACTGATACAGACTGCTTTTACAAAATTCCCCTAATTTCCCCTCCACCAGCTCTTTGTAAATCTCACATTTGAAAAATATATTTTACCTTGCGCTCTTCTTTTATAGCTTGCTTTCTTGCTCTTTTATCTTCTTTGCTTTCATTTTTAGAACGTGGCTGAGTTGACACTTTAGGAAGATCACTGCCATTAATCATCTGTATTCTTTCAGTTTGCTTTGCTGTGAGTCCTTTCTTTGGTAAGACATTGAGAGGTATTCCTGTTTTAGAAGATATTCGAATTTGTTTGGGCTGAAATACAGATAAAATGGTACTAGAGTTACTTCTCATTCCTATTAAAAAATAGCTCATTAATGACATACTGTTGATGCTTTTTCTAATATCACTCTAGCCACAAAGATAAAAAGTTACTGTGCAAAAATGTGCACTCTATTTTTTATGCACTGCATCCTTCAAATAGCTCAGCACACTAGGACTTACCTTTGGTTGATACTTGATAAGCTGTGGATGGTTATATAAATTTGAGTATGTACCTAAACAAACAAATAAAAGTCATGTATCAGTAAGCATGTTTTCAGTTCCACAAAGCATTACTGAATTCCTACTATATTTCTGACCTCGTGTTTTCATAGTGCAAAATAACACTGGAGTCTCTGATCAGTGTTTTATAAATTGCTTACAACTCAGTATTGGAATATTACTCTTTCCAAATAATTTTTCACAAATTTCCTAAAAGCCTAACTCTTATTAAAATATATGTATTTTTTCAAAGTTGATATATGTTTTTTTTTTAGACAGAGTTTTGCTCTTGTTGCCCAGGTTGGAGTGCAATGGCGTGATCTCGGCTCATTGCAACCTCTGCCTCCCAGGTTCAAGCTATTTTCCTGCCTCAGTCTCTCGAGCAGCTGGGATTACAGTTGCCTGCCACCATGCCTGGCTAATTTTTGTATTTTTTAGTAGAGACGGGGTTTCACCATGTTGGCCAGGCTGGTCTTGAACTCCTGACATCAGGTGACCCACCCGCCTCGGCCTCCCAAAGTGCTGGGATTACTACAGGCGTGAGGCACCGCACCCAGCCTAAAGTTGATATACTTTAATACTTTAAAATTACTATCATAAAGTGAATATACTTACTACAAATAGATTCACAATCCCACTTCTCTTTGGCTTCTTCAAGGACTACAGTAATCATTTCTTCCTCCTCAGACTCATCAAGCTCATTCATTGGCAGGTCTTGATCCTCCAAGGGTTCAAGGGTATTCAATTTTACACAACTTTTAGACGAGTTTTTAAAAGTGAAGACCAAGAGGGGGAAAAATGACCTATTATTATACTGTGTCACTAAAACTGCAATTTTTAGCTGTGGAAAAACCAATGTTTTAAATGCACATATTCCAGTGACCCATCCGTTATTTTCTGTCAAACTCTGTTCTACCCAGCCCTGCCTCTTCCCTCCAGTGAGTTTTGGACATTCACTCGGCTGATAGGAAGGTAACATCTAGCTGTGTCTTTCCAAGGCAGCTTCCTAAGAAAACAGGTTTTTAAAGCCTAAAAAAGCATAACTCATCTGTCTCTGCAAAGTATTCGAATATTTCACTCAAACTATATAGCTTCTTTTTCTGCTATGGGATCTATATATTATAGTGATCATGGAACATCAGACCTTTCTAGCTGATTTGAACACTTCATCAGTTTCTCTCAGAGAAGAGTCACCTTGATGTGGATGCTGATTTGCCAAAATAACTGGCTGGTCAGTTCTGCTAATCCAGCTGGAGAGACAAATTCTTGTCTTTCCACGAGATGTAAATACCTACTTCTCAGAACACCTGGCATTTCAGAAAGATGAAAAGAGCGTATGCTTGGAATAATTCTTCAGCCCAAAAGACTAGAAACACGATCTTATTTTCCAAGGGGAATGTGTCCCTTTATTTCTTTTTTTTTTTTTTGAGACAGAGTCTCGCCCTGTCACCCAGGCTGGAAGCAGAGGTGCTATCTCAGCTCACTGAAACCTCTGCCTTCCAGGTTCAAGTGATCCTGTCTCAGCCTCCCAAACAGCTGGGATTACAGGTGTACACCACCACGCCCAGCCTGTCCTTATATTTCACACCCTAATAATATTCATGCTTCTATCAAAACAAAACTTTTAAGCAAAATAAATAAAAGTAAAAAAAAAAATTAAAAATTGGCCGGGCACAGTGGCTCAGACCTATAATCCCAGCACTTTGGGAGACCGAGGCAGGCATATTACATGAGGTCAACAGTTTGAGACCAGCCTGGCCAACATGGTGGAACCCCGTCTCCACTAAAAATACAAAAATTAGCTGGGCATGGCGGCGTGCACCTGTAATCACATCTGCTCAGGAGGCTGAGGCAGGAGAATCACCTGAACCTGGGAGGCGGAGGTTGCAGGTGAGCTGAGATCGCACCACTGCATTCCAGCCTGGGCAACAGAGCAAGACTCCGTCTCAAAAAAAAAAAAAAAAAATTTAATAAACGAATACACATTCTACCATGACTCTTCTCCAGTCAAAGATACGGAGAAAGTGGCTCCTCGTATATTCCCATTACATTCTACTTCAGAACATTCAACACCAAAATGTAGGCAAAACAATGAGCTATACATGACCCAAGTTTATGGAAAATGTACCACTTTCTTTTTTCCGCCCTATCTTTTTTTTTCCCTTTTCTTTTTTCCTTTTTCATTTTCTCAGTATGTATTTTGACTAGGTTAATTTTTTCCTCAATTCAGTTATACTATAGACCTTTCTTTGGAATTTTTTCTTTTTAAAAAAAAAGAACAGCTAAACAAGGAAAGAAAAGTCACTATACTTCTCTGCCTTCTCTTTATAGTAGTCATTCAAAACTTCCTGTAAGCGATTGCTGTCCACTTGAATAGAACCTTCCAATTCTGCATTATCCAGAGCTCCAATTTCATCATCATCATATTGCTCATAAAACTTGAATATAAACAGAGAAAAGATACCATGAAAAGCAAATGTACTCAGTAAGACTACACACTTAAAAATTTTTTTACATTAACTTTATTCTTACACAATAGTTATTCAGGTACTATCACAATTACCATTAAAATATCAGTAGGGATTTAATGCAACAATAGGATGTGGAAGATATTTCTGCTCAGTACTTTAAGACTTACATTTAGCCTAAAAATAGGCTTCCATTTAACATGTAAATGAAAGGCATTATTCCACTCAGCTTGGAGAACAAAATGCTAGGCAGCACAGATTACGTCAGAACATTTTTGAAGATACTTTTTCTTTTTTTTAAGTATCTCACTGTCTCCCAGCCTGGAGTACAGTGGCGTGATCATAGTTCACTGCAGCCTCAAACTCTCAGGCTCAAGCAATCTTCCCACCTCAGCCTCTCAAGCAGCTGGGACCACAGGCACATGCCACCATACCAGGCCATTTTATTTATTTTTTTAAATAGAAACAGGGTCTGCACTGCCCAAGACAGTCTCAAACTCCTAGGCTCAAGTGATCCATCTGCTTCGGCCTCCCACAGTTCTGAGATTATAGGCACGAGACACTATGCCTAGACTAAAGATATTTTCATATTCCTTAGTTATGCAAACTAAAAGATTGTGCAACTGAAAATTCTCCTACTAATGTATATATTTGTTCTTGTTTAGACAATAATTACTATATTATGCAAATGGTGTTGACACTGTTAAGCTTTGACAAAGAGTAAATGGGGGGGATATATCTCCTGAAGAGTGAGATTTGTAGCAACAGTTTGTTTCTCCCTCAAGAGAAGAGGGAAAATAGTATTAGGTGAGAAGGTAGCAAGGTAAGAGCCTTTATTTTAGATTCACCTTGAAGGCAACTATTCCTTCATTCATTTATCATTTATGGACACTTTAAATTTCTATTACATGCCAAGACACCATTTTAGGCTTTTGGATGTATCCGTGAGCAAAATACAAAGAACTCTCTGCCCTCAGGGAATTCACATTCTAATCTGAGACAAATCTATATATAACATACATAATAAAGCACAACATTAGAGATGATGTTAGGAGGTGTTATGTGCTACAGAACAAACAACAGGATAGGTGGGATTAAAAACCTGTATAAACAGTCTATAGGTTGGGATTATAAACCCTGGAGCTAATCTGTTACAACAGAACCAAATCGAGTATATGAAAATACAAGCTTTCAAAAGTGTCTTATACTCTACTTCCATTCTATTCCTCAGTGTTAGTTATGTCTGAAAACACCAGATGAGAAATGGAAAGAAATGGAATTTTGATGTGCTCAATCAGGCCAATACTTCAGAAATATAGCATCTTATGGATTACTGTTGGAGAAATTCAGAATCAGGATGTCAGAATTCAAGGGGGAAAATAAGAACGTTTGATCAGCCAACTCCTTTTGACCTACACACGTTCTTTCCAGAATCAAAACTAGGGTGACTGGCCTCATAGAATACGTAAAGGGAAAACGACAATAACTAAGGTGCTTTTATGCTCTGTTTTAATAAAGAGATACGCTGTTTTCAACACTCAAAAGTTTTAGCTTTGGGTCCCAATCTCTCTTTTTAAAAAATAAAAAAAGAAAAATAACAAAAAAAAACAAGGCACACAGCAAGGCGCCTAACATCTACTTAGCTCGCGGGCGGATCAGCTGACTTGGCCAGAGGATGTTCCAGTTTCCAGATCAACCTCAACCCGCTCGGCTTCGTCAAGGTCCTCGAGTGGACTGCTTCTATCTTTAGACTCACCTTGAAGGAAACTATTCCTTCATTCATTTATCATTTATGGAACACTTTAAACTTCTACTACATGCCAAGACACCATTTTAGGCTTTCAGATGTATCGTGAGCAAAATATAAAAAACTCTGCCCTTGGGGGATTCACATTCTAATCTGAGACAAATCCATATCTGACATACATAATAAAGAAGCACAACATTAGAGATGGTGAGGGTTTAAGGGCCACTTCTGGGGGTTTTAAGGGCCAAATAGAAACTCAAGTGAGTTGTCCTACCACAGTTACTGAGAATAAAACTATTACAGCTACTTTTGGTTATCCATTCGGGTTGAATGAGGCATCATTTGAGCCACCTCCTGGTGTAAGCGTGTGATGTAAATTGGAAAAGTCACATCCTCCTAAGCAATTACTCTTCTTCTGCACAGTTCTATGCTCCCTTTGCAGTCTTTGTGCTCCTGTACTGCACTGATACCCTTCTGCTTTATGCTGGCTACACGAACCTATAGCTGGATAGTTGTAAACTTCCTATGATTGACTTTGTGGTTGGTGAGCACTTCAACCTGGGCTAAAGCTGACAGGTATTAAAAAAAAAAATTATCATAAGATAGTACTAAAGCATCCCTTATGTGGGGACCTTACCTTCTCAAACCTCTCATCATGTAGGGTCAGCTGTTCATTTCTCCTCATGACTGAGGAAGTCATCGAATACTCCGTGAAGCGACTCTTTGTTTCCTCACTCCAGAACAAGTGATCTGCTATAGCTCCGTGAGTTTTTCCAGGCATAGACATACGATCTTCATCTGACAATAGGCCTGCAGAGTCATAGTCATCATTGCTATCTCCCTTCTCATCATCCACATCTTCCCACTCGCTGTCATCTTCATTCTCAGATTTCCTAAAGTAAAGGTCATAAATTACCTACCAAAACAACTTAAAAAGTAACAGAACAAAACCACTTTACACAAGTAAAATTGGAAGGTATTTCAGGAAGGGTTCTTGTCTAGGCAGGAAGAGTGAGGGTGTTTGATCAATCTGGTTTGGTAGGAAAAGCAATGAATCTCACATTTTCTGCTCTAAAATACAGAAGTCTCAGATTAAATGCTCTTGAAGGTCTCTTCCAACTGTAACGTTCTATGGTTACCATCCCACTGAAGCAGTAACACTTAGGTCATCATCTCTGCTTTGAAACAAACCACACATACTGTATATCCATTCCCTCTTCCTCTCCTGTTGCCTTATTGGCCTGAAGAATAAAGTCATCCTCAAGCAGATTATCTGGATCATCAAAGTCAAAATCATCATCAAGAGCTGCAACAATGTCAGGATCAAAATCCAGTCGAGGTCCTAGAAGGAAAACAAAAATTGAGCAGTAATTCCCAAGATAGCAACAATTCATTCACTTAACTCACAATATAAGGACCTATGATAGCAAGAGTCTATTAATATATTGAGGATAAAAGAATGATTAAGAACTAAGTTCAGTCTAGTGAAGAATAAAGAATGAACACTCCAAGACAAAAAAAGGAAACAAAATGCTGCCTCAGCCCCAGTCAGGGGCTTATAAATAAAACTCCCATCTTCCTGGGACAGAGCACCTGGGGGAAGGGGCCGCTGTGGGCACAGCTTCAGCAGACTCAAACGTTCCTGCCTGCCGGCTCCGAAGAGAGCAGCGGATCTCCCGGCACAGTGTTCAAGCTCTGCTAAGGGACAGACTGCCTCCTCAAGTGGGTCCCTGACCCCTGTGCCTCCTGCCTAGGAGACACCTCCCATCAGGGGTCAATAGACACCTCATAGAGGAGAGCTCTGGTTGGCATCTGGCGGGTACCCCTCTGGGACAAAGCTTCCAGAGGAAGGAACAAGCAGCAATCTTTGCTGTTCTGCAGCCTCTGCTGGTGATACCCAGGCAAACAGGGACTGGAGTTGACCTCCAGCAAACTCCAGCAGACCTACAGCAGAGGGGTCTGACTGTTAGAAATAAACCTAACAGAAAGGAATAGCATCAACATCAACAAATAGGACGTCCACACAGAAACCCCATCCAAAGGTCACCAACAACAATGACCAAAGGTAGATAAATCCAAGAAGATGAGGAAAAACCAGCACAAAAAGGCTGAAATTTCCAAAAACCAGAATGCCCCTTCTCTTCAAAGGATCACAACTCCTCGCCGGCAAGGGAACAAAACTGGATGGAGAATGAGTTTGATGAATTTACAGAAGTACGCTTCAGAAGGTGGATAGTAACAAACTCCTTGGAGCTAAAGGAGCATGTTCTAACCCAACGCAAGGAAGCTAAAAACCTTGAAAAAAGGTTAGAGGAATTGCTAACTAGAATTACCAGTTTAGAGAAGAACATAAATGACCTGATGGAGCTGAAAAACACAGCAAGGGAACTTTGTGAAGCATACACAAGTATCAATAGCCGAATTGATCAAGTGGAAGAAAGGACATCAGCGATTGAAGATCAACTTAATGAAATAAAGCGTGAAGACAAGATTAGAGAAAAAAGAATGAAAAGGAATGAACAAAGCCTCTAAGAAATATGGGACTATGTGAAAAGACCAAATCTCTATGTTTGATTGGTGTACCTGAAAGTGATAGGGAGAATGGAACCAAGTTGAAAAACACTCTTCAGGATATTATCCAGGAGAACTTACCCAACCTAGCAAGAGAGGCCAACATTCAAATTCAGGAAACACAGAGAACACCACAAAGATACTCCTCGAGAAGAGCAACCCCAAGACACATAATCGTCAGATTCACGAAGGTTGAAATGAAGAAAAAAATGTTAAGGGCAGCCAGAGAGAAAGGTCGGGTTACCCACAAAGAGAAGCCCATCAGACTAACAGTGGATCTCTCAGCAGAAACCGTACAAGCCAGAAGAAAGTGGGGGCCAATACTCAACATCCTTAAAGTAAAGAATTTTCAGCTTAGAATCTCATATCCAGCCAAATTAAGTTTTGTAAGTGAAGGAGAAATAAAATCCTTTCCAGATAAGCAAATGCTGAGAGATTTTGTCACCACCAGGCCTGCATTACAAGAGCTCCTGAAGGAAGCACTAAATATGGAAAGGAAAAACTGGTACCAGCCACTGCAAAACATACCAAACAGTAAAGACCATCGATACTAAGAAGAAACTGCATAAACTAATGGGCAAAATAACCAGCTAGCATCAAAATGACAGAATCAAACTAACACATTACAATATTAACCTTAAATGTAAATGGGATAAAAGCCCCAATTAAAAGACACAGATTGGCAAATTGGATAAAGAGTCAAGACCCATCAGTGTGCTGTATTCAGGAGACCTATCTCATGTGCAAAGACACACACAGACTCAAAATAAAGGAATGGAGGATATTTACCAAGCAAATGGAAAGCAAAAACAGCAAGTGTTGCAATCCTAGTCTCTGATAAAACAGACTTTAAACCAACAAAGATCAAAGAACACAAAGAAGGGCATTACATAATAGTAAAGGGAACAATGCAACAAGAAGAGCTAACTACCCTAAATATATATGCACCTAATACAGGAGCACCCAGATTCATAAAGCAAGTTCTAAGAGACCTACAAAGAGACTTAGACTCCCACACAATAATAATGGGAGACTTTAACACCCCACTGTCTATATTAGACAGATCAACGAGACAGAAAATTCACAAGGATCTTCAGGACTTGAACTCAGCCCTGGACCAAGCAGACCTAATAGACAGTGATGTAACTCTCCACCCCAAATCAACAGAATATACATTCTTCTCAGCACCACATTGCACTTATCCTAAAATTGACCACATAATTGGAAGTAAAACACTCCTCAGCAAATGCAAAAGAATGGCAATCATAACAAACAGTCTCTCAGACCACACTGCAATCAAATTAGAACTCAGGATTAAGAAATCCACTCAAAAATGCACAACTACTTGGAAACTGAACAACCTGCTCCTGAATGCCTACTGGGTAAATAACAAAAATAAGGTAGAAATAAATAAGTTCTTTGAAACCAATGAGAAAAAAGACACAACATACCAGAATCTCTGGGACACAGCTAAAGCAGTGTTTAAGGGGAAATTTATAGCACTAAATTCCCACAGGAGAAAGCAGGAAAGATCTAAAATCGACACCCTAACATCACAATTACAAGAAGTAGAGAAACAAGAGCAAACAAATTCAAAACCTAGTAGAAGACAAGACATAACTAAAACACAGCAGAACTGAAGGAGATAGAGACACGAAAACCCTTCAAAAAAACCAATGAATCCAGGAGCTAGTTTTTTGAAAAGATTAACAAAATAGATAGACTGCTAGCCAGACTAATAAAGAAGAAAAGAGAGAAGAATCAAATAGACACAATAAAAAATGATAAAGGGGATATCACCACCGATCCCACAGAAATACAAATTACCATCAGAGAATACTATAAACACCTCTATGCAAATAAACTAGAAAATCTAGAAGAAATGGATAAATTCCTGGACACATACACCCTCCTAAGGCTAAATCAGGAGGAAGTGGAATCCCTGAATAGACCAATAACATGTTCTGAAATAGAGGCAGCAATAGCCTACCAACCAAAAGAGAAGCCCAGGACCAGACAGATTCACAGCCAAATTCTACCAGAGGTACAGAGAGGAGCTGATACCATTCCTTCTGAAACTCTTCCAAACAATAGAAAAAGAGGGACTCCTCTCTAACGCATTTTATGAGGCCAGCATCATCCTGATACCAAAACCTGGCAGAGACACAACAAAAAAAGAAAATTTCAGGCCAATATCCCTGATGAACATCAATGCGAAAATCGTCAATAAAAAACTGGCAAAACAAATCCAGCAGCACATCAAAAAGCTTATTCACCACAATCAAGTTGGCTTCATCCCTGGGATGCAAGGCTGGTTCAACGTAATCCATTACATAAACAGAACCAATGACAAAAACCACATGATTATCTCAATAGATGCAGAAAAGGCCTTTGATAAAATTCAACACCCCTTCATGCTAAAAACTCTCAATAAACTAGGTATTGATGGAACATATCTCAAAATAATAAGAGCTATTTATGACAAACCCTCAGCCAATATCATACTGAATGGGCAAAAGCTGGAAGCATTCCCTTTGAAAACTGGCACAAGACAAGGATGCCCTCTCTCACCAATCCTATTCAACACAGTATTGGAAGTTCTGGCCAGGGCAATCAGGCAAGAGAAAGAAATAAAGGGTATTCCAATAGGAAGAGAGGAAGTCAAATTGTCTCTGTTTGCAGATAACATCACTGTCTATTTAGAAAACCCCATCATCTCAGCCCAAAATCTCCTTAAGCTGATAAGCAACTTCAGCAAAGTCTCAGGATACAAAATCAATGTGCAAAAATCACAAGCATTCCTATATACCAATAATAGACAAACAGAGAGCCAAATCGTGAGTGAACTCCCATTCACAATTGCTACAAAGAGAATAAAATACCTAGGAATCCAACTTACAAGGGATGTGAAGGACCTCTTCAAGGAGAACTACAAACCACTGCTCAAAGAAATCAGAGGGGACACAAACAAATGGAAAAACATTCCATGCTCATAGATAGGAAGAATCAATATCATAAAAATGGCCATACTGCCCAAAGTAATTTACAAGATAATCCTAAGCAGAAAGAACAAAGCTGGAGGCATCACACTACCTGACTTCAAACTATACTACATGGCTACAGTAATCAAAACAGCATGGTACTGGTACCAAAACAGATATATAGACCAATGGAACAGAACAGAGGCCTCAGAAATAACACCACACATCTACAGCCATCTGATCTTTGACAATCCTAACAAAAACAAGCAATGGGGAAAGGATTCCGTATTTAATAAATGGCATTGGGAAAACTGGCTAGCCATATGCAGAAAACTGAAATTGGACCCCTTCTTTACACCTTATACAAAAATTAACTCAAGATGGATTAAAGACTTCAACATAAGACCTAAAACCATAAAAACTCTAGAAGAAAACCTAAGCAATACCATTCAGGATATAGGCATGGGCAAAGACTTCTTGACTAAAACATCAAAAGCAATGGCAACAAAAGCCAAAATTGACAAATGGGATCTAATTAAATTAAAGAGCTTCTGCAGAGCAAAAGAAACTATCATCAGAGTCAACAGGCAACCCACACAATGGGAGAAAATTTTTGCAATCAATCCATCTGACAAAGGGCTAATATCCAGAATCTACAAAGAACTTAAATTTACAAGAAAAAAACAAACAACCCCATTGAAAAGTGGGCAAAAGATAGGAACAGATATTTCTCAAATGAAGACATTTATGCAGCCAACAAACATGAAAAAAAGCTCATCATCACTGGTCATTATAGAAATGCAAATTAAAACCACAATGAGAAACTATCTCACACCAGTTAGAATGGCAATCATTAAAAAGTCAGGAAACGACAGATTCTGGAGAGGATGTGGAGAAATAGGAACGCTTTTATGTTGTTGTTGGGAGTGTAAATTAGTTCAACCATTGTGGAAGACAGTGTGGCGATTCCTCAAGGATCTAGAACCAGAAATACCATTTGACCCAGCCATCCCATTACTGGGTATATACCCAAAGGATAATAAATCATTCTACTATAAAGACACATGCACACGTAGGTTTATTGTAGCACTGTTCACAATAGCAAAGACTTGGAACCAACTTAAATGCCCATCAATGATAGACTGGATAAGGAGAATGTGGCACATATACACCATGGAATACTATGCAGCCATTAAAAAGGACACGTTCATGTCCTCTGCAGGGACATGGATGAAGCTGGAAACCACCACTCTCAGCAAACTAACACAGGAACAGAAAACCAAACACCGCATGTTCTCACTCATAAGTGGGAGTTGAACAATGAGAACACATGGACACAGGGAGGGGAACATCACACACTGGGGCCTGTTGGGGGATGGGGGCCTAGGGGAGGGATAGCATTAGGAGAAATGCCTAATGTAGATGATGGGTTGATGGGTGCAGCAAACCACCATGACATGTATACCTACATAACAAACCTGCACATTCTGCACATATATCCCAGGACTTAAAGTATAATTAAAAAAAAAATGAAAAAAGAAATGATGCTTCTCCTTTTAATATCCACTGGTAAAAATAATGTTCCATTAAACATCTATAATGTTTAACTTTGTCTAGCATAATTCAAAGCTTTTGTCTGCAAGAATAAACTGGGCTTTAAATTCACCTATTAAAAATAACTCAAATGAACAATTTTTAGACTGTTATACTTTCAGTATTTTCTGACTTTGAGATTTTAATAAATACCTACCTGTTTCTTCAGATATGTTCTTCCATCTATAAATATACTAGGGCTGACTCTGGGCACACTGCTTAGGACTTAGCCCTGCTCCACAAGGAGCAGAAAATGAAAACAAAAAACTCAAGTTCATGAAAAACTTTCAACTCCAAATTTATCATCTGACATGGCCTCCAACACCCTCTGCTACATGGCCATTACTTAACCCTCCGGCCTCATTTCTTTTTAATCCATACCCTTCCTTCTGGGCAGGCTAAAATGTGTATAGTTACCTATATTCACGTTCTCTTGCCTTAGGACATACAGTCCTCTGTCTGGAACATCCTCTGGTCCCCACCCCTTCCCCTCCTTCTTCCACCTACCTAACTTTTACTTAAGAAACAAACTAGATATCACCTTCTTTAGAAAGCCTTGCCCAACCTTGTGAGGCTGGGTTTGGTGCTACTCACCCCACTATTAATATCCATCTATACCGTAATTTATCATTTATTGTTTATTTTTCCCAAATGAGGTAAATTCTTGGGTCAGAGACTATGCTTTATTCTGTTTTAACCCAAGGCCCTGCCACACAGACAGTGGCAACTCAAAAATCTGTAGAATAAATTAATTAATGAATGCCACAGGACAGGTGTTAGTTAATAATTAAGGCAACTTAGGAGAAAATACCAACACCACTTCTGTGGACTTTTGTGTTTGTTCTGAAATACAGTGTTGGTACTACAAATTAAAAATAAAAAATTTCCCCCAATATATGTGTAGATGGCAAAATGAACTTCCATAAAAATACCTGTATGCTCTGGGGAGAAATTCTGAAAAACAGATTATTTTTCAAAATTACACTACAAGTAATGAATAATTAATACCACTATCTTTGCAAGAGGTTATGTGAAGGTTACAATTCTCCTAACTAGATTACCAAGAATAGTTTCCCCACTTTCCTCTCCAAACAGGAACTCAAAAGATATAAAGATTTGATGGTAGGAATACAAAAATACAAAGATCACATTCATCCCTTCCTAATAATCCCTGATCTGAATTCCAGACATATCTCAATTGTTTCAATACTTTACTGGGGATAGAAAAATCCTACATCATTTCTTTATGTTTTGCAAAATACATTTATCCATATGAAAAGATAAAGCAATTAAAAATACCTGAAACTGGAGCTGCTTTATTTAACAATCCAACATCTTCCTCAAACTCTGAAGCAAACACTGATGAAGGCAACTTAATTCCAGTGCTCTTGAAAAAGAAATTGCACAATGGTTAGGTTTATTTGGAAATTCTTCTTAACTAGTGTACTGGGTTGAAGTCCCCCCCAAATCAATGTCCATCCAGAACCTTAGACTGACCATATTTGAAATAGGGTCCTCTCAACTATAATAAGATGAGGTCTTACTGGACCATGGTCCTATAACGAGACCGCATGAAGACAGAGACTCACAGGGGAGAATGCCATGTGCAGATGACAGCAGACTGGAGTGAGGCCTCTATAAGGCAAGGAATTCCAAGGAATGATCACCGGTAACCTTTGGAAGTTAGGAATGAGCCATTCAACAGCCTCTCCCTCTAAGCCCCCAAGAAAAAAACCAAACCTGCTGATACCTTCATCTCAAACTTCTGACCTCCAGAACCATGAAGGAAGAAATTTCTGTTGTTTTAAGTCACCTAGTTTGTGGTAATTTGTTACTGCAGTCCTAGGAAACTATTACAACTACATTCTGTGTTCTCTCACCTGTGCTCCAGGTTGTATATATGTTAAACATATATATTCCATCATAAACCCAAAAGTAACTCTCTATAATACATCACAATGCCTTCTCTAGCAAATTATTCCATTTATCCCTCAGATCCCATGAGGTATCACCATGTTTTACCAAAAGAACGAAAACTAGGAAAGTTTAAATGGCCCACCTGCCTGAGAATGATCAGTAAGTAAGATTCTGGGATTCAAATCCCAGAGTTTCTTAACTCCACTTGCCTGAAATTTCAAAACAAAATTAAACTTTTTCCTCTTAAACTAGAGATAATGTCCTAATCTCTAGTAATGGCACAGCCCTTGTATGAACTGGCAATCTTAAATCCTCGGGTGGTTATAAATCATTTTGCTCTGTCCTATGTCCCCTTGAAATCTCTTACATACAGTGATTTCACTCTATTCTTTGGGGCATCACCTCATTTATAGTTAACCAAAACATAAATGACTGCAACCGCTCATATAGCTAGTCTATATCTACTACAACCTTCATACCCATGGCAAGATTAAGCTCCTTTAATAGTTTTTCATGTGACCTTCTTGAGTTTCTGACAGGTCTCAATTTTTCACTCTGTATTTAAGGCCCTGGTTCTCAAGGACCTATAAAATCAAGGCCTACTCTGTGTATCCAAATTTCTCAGTTATTCTATATGACCATGCAAATCAAGTTCATTCCTCAGTCATGTAATAATGCAAAACACTTTACTTGGCATGCATGTGCCTGACATGGAACCACAGTGCTCACTGTCTCGGCAGTCTGACTGAAAATGTTCCTTCTCCTGTCAACAGTACCCACTGCTTGGTGGCCAGCTCGGTTCCTACCCTCCGACATGAAGCCCTTTCTGATCACTGTCCTAGAACTTCCCTTTGTGTGAACTTCCCGCCTTCTTCACACGCTGCAATCTACTTAAACATGTGCTTGGTAGCCTACATTCTCTGACTGGTTCTTATGCTTGTTTCCTCTCCTTGACCAAACAGTTCATAACGTGAGGACAACCGCCATGTGTTATTTATCTCTGTGCACCTCACCACCTGCCCTATCCTCAGCCCAGGAGGAGGCACAAAGCTGGAATGTGCATCCTCATTGGCTCACTGAGAAAGCTCTCTGAATTGGAAGCCTCTGAGGAGCATGAGTAAAGGCTACATATGGCAGTGTACATACAGCAAGATGTTATGGCTTCCAAAATGAGTTTCTCAGTAGCACAAACATGGGCAAAGATGTTATTTTGCTGTAGAGTATATTTTTAAGAAAACAGCTTTACTAAGACATCATTCACATACAATTCACCTAAAGTGTACAATTTAATGTTTTTTAAGGATATTACATTATTAATTACTTAAAATTGTAGTAAAATCTACATAGTCTTTTAGGTTTTTAAAAAGGTACCTTTGTGATATTTATCCTTAGAAGTTTGGGGTTAAACACAAGGTCAGTTTGTGTTAAATGAATTTACCTTTGTGAGATATTTTTCAAATCTTGAAAAGTAGTCAATCACATACACGATTAAGAGTTTAAAGAGAAACTACTCTGTTTTTAGAGGAGTGCTGTGTTTTCACTGGTTGCAGTAGTTCTCAACTACATGACATTTGCCCAGCTACTTTCCACAACAGCACCACCCTCTTTCTTTCATGTCAAAATCAGGGCCTGCTCAAGCATCAATCATTTCTATACTGCCTTTTTACACTGTCTTACACTGTTTCCAGGGGTTATTCATTATTTCTAATCTACTCGAATTTGGTGGTGTGTTACAAATTAAAGTAAAAAAAGTATATGGGACTAATCCATATTTTTTCATAGCTCTTCAGAAAACCAACCACACTTCTGTTTTTAAATACAATTCAGCTGTCCCTGCAAAGGTCACTGAAGTGTCCATTTAAGAGCCTTATCCTGTTAAAAAGCCAATTAGTGATTGCTTTTACTCAAAATGAATTAAGGATTAAAAGTTAGTCTTGTACGACCGGGCGCGGTGGCTCACGCCTGTAATCCCAGCACTTTGGGAGGCCGAGGCAGGCAGATCACCTGAAGTCGGGAGTTCAAGACCAGCCTGACCAACACGGAGAAAACCCGGCTCTACTAAAAATACAAAATTAGCCGGGCACAGTGCCACATGCCTGCAATCTCAGCTTCTACGGAGGCTGAGGCAGGAGAATCGCTTGAACCCGGGAGGCGGAGGTTGCGGTGAGCCAAGATCGTGCCATTGCACTCCAGCCTGGGCAACAGGAGCAAAACTCCGTCTCAACAACAGTAACAACAACAACAAAAGTTAGTCTTGTACTGGTCAATACAAGCCAGGCAAGACTTTACTAAGAATTTTCTCCCTTAGATAAACAAGTTGAGCCACTAAGGAACCCCTTCTCTCCTTCAATAGGTTATAGAAGCAAGTGAGCCAATAAGTCCCTACTACCAATAAAGCCTTGAGGAAGAAGGAATAAAGAAGTTGGTTCTCTATGACAGAGATGTGGTGGGATTTGGGGCGTTACAAAAGAGCCACAACCTACTTAGTGAACGAGCAGCTGCAGTTATTACCTTTCTTTGGGATGGTATCCTGAAACCTAACCTTTCTGAGTCTCCTTAAGCAACAAGCTATTGCCTATAAGAACTACAATCACATCTTCCCCAAGGAAAGGAATGCCTAGACCATGACAGAATTGGGGAATGAGGAGCAGGGTAAACTGGTGCCCTTTCTATCTCTTACCTTTTGCTTATAAACCTAATGAATGTCTCCTTTTTTTAAAGTGCTAGGTGATATAAAAGTTTCCCACAGGAAAATTTACTCTACATCAAATTAAAAATAAGGTCACGGAGGCATACAACATGGGCATTCTTAACATAAACAGGGGAGAAAACAGAACTTAGACTAACAGCACTAATTTCATATAAACACGTACTATCATTTGTCCTGAAAGAGAAGGTATTAAAGTGGACCGAACATTTGTTTACAAGACAGGAATGTTATTATCATCCACTCATTCTGTTCGCTTATGAGTAGCCTGCAGCTTTTACAAAAGTGTTAAAGATCTGAATATTCCACAAAAGTTAAGTCCTATCTTAGAACAAGAGTTTATGATCCTGAAAACAGTTATGTTGTTAACATGTGGAATGTCAGCTGCTTTTCTCCTATTGAAAAGTGCTGTCTAACGTGGCCATGTCTATCAATCAAAAGTTCTGAACCTATAAAAAGGCTGTTACTGTTGACACCTGCCACCAGAGAAGACGTGACCTATTCTCTCCTGATGGTATACACATGCATACACATATATAATTTTAAGTGGAGGCCTGGTCTATCTTTGTGCTCTTCATACGGACACCATTTCTTGCCCCAAACAGATATCTTGATTCAAAAATGATTTCTTCACCTCACTCCTACAATTAAATTGCTGAAAAGCCTTACTGGAATTACTAGTGTTTCTTCTTTCTCCTCTCTCCTGTTGTGTGCACTGAAGGTACTTGAGGGAATAAGCTCTGAAGGCCCAGATGGTTCCTTCAGGTGCTGCAGGTAGTCATAGTCGTCATCAAAGAACACTCCATACTTCCTCTGTTCTGCTCGCCTTTCTTCATTGTCTATCTATAAACGAAATGGAATTAGTACTTTCTTCACTATCTATAAACAAAATGGAATCAGTAAGCCTTCCAAGGATAAGGCATGGGAATATTACAATGAGTACAGCTTTCCAAGTAGGAGGCAGATGGCACATGAACATTTTGGCTGATGGGAAAAAGACAAAGAATTCTTGACAAACAGGAAATGTACAGCTTCAAAACCAGAGTGCTACGTAACATTCAAATGGAATGAAAACATTCATGCTTTTAAAAGGGCAATAAAAATAAATAACAATTGCTCCTTCCACTAGACATTTCTGTGCAACATTTTGAGTCAAGAAACAAACATACAATTTATTTTATCATCTATTTGGAGGGTTATAAGAAAAGACCTGGGGGGCCAGGTGCAGTGGCTCATGCCTATAATCCCAGCACTTTGGGATGCTGAAGTAGGAGGATCACTTGAGCCTTGGAGTTCAAGACCAGCCTGGGCAAAATAGTGAGACCTCGTTTCTACAAAATAATTTTAAAAATTAGCCAGGCCAGGTGGCGTGTGCCTGTAGTACCGGCTACTCTGGAGGCTAAGGTGGGAGGATCGCTTGAGCCCAAGAGGTAGAAGTTGCAGTGAGCTGAGATGGAGCCACTTTGCATGCCAGCCTGGGCAACAGAGATTTGGGCGCCTTGAAAGGTAAGTACAATTTCTTGTATTTATATGCAAAAAAACCCTTCTCAACATACAACAAAACTGGCTTTACTGAAAAGCTAAACGTGGCCCATGTCCCCCAGTACTCTGTTTCCCAACACTCTGTTTCATAATATCTACACTTAATAAGTGTCGTGTAACATTAAGAGTCTTAATAAGTAGAGTCTAACATTAAGTCAATCTTTTCCAGGCTCCCTTGCAAAGTTCCCTGAGCTAACCAAGGAGCTCAGATATTTTACATTTCCTAAGATGAGCAACCAGGAGGCAAAATGCAGTTTGCGGTTATGAAACGGCAGGATCTTAGAGAAAGCACAGTTTGAGCATATATCGGTGCCCTAAATAACATCATGCCACATTGTAGCTGGTGCTTTGGTAAATATTTACCATTATTCTACAAGATTTGCTCGTTTAAACATCTCAAATAAAGATCTTTGTCTTCCCAATCAAAATAATGTGAATGATGTAAAAATCACCAATTGTACTGAAAATTAACTTATAGATTATTTCCCAGAATATCAGTTATCTGAGAATAACAGCTGGCTAACAATTTATTAAAAACTATTAACATAGCAAGGCGTGGTGGCTCATGCCTGTAATCTCAGCACTTCTGGAGGCCAAGCTGGGAGGACTGCTTAAGTCCAGGAGTTCGAGACCAGCCTGGGCAACATGCTAAGACTCTATTTATTTAAAAAAAAAAAAAAAGAAAAAAAAAACTATTGTCTACCTACAAACTGACTGGCTAAAGAACAGGACCTACTTTTTGTGTGGGCAACAGAACCCTCTGGGGTGCAGTCTCATCTGCTGCTAAAGGATCTCGTTGGCTCCGGTGGACCAAGTGAAAAGACACAGCTTTCTTCTTCTCTATAAAGGGCTTTTTCTTCCTGTGAGGCTTCAAAGGAACAAAATCACAACAATTAATTAAAACAGAACAAAAAGACGGAGAATAATTCCATAGTCCACACATGCATCTTTAGTAGTCATGTTAAAGATACTTTTTAAAAATCTACACTTCTAGGGCAGGCAACATCAGCTGTGTTCTGCAGAATCCATACTTAACCTTCCTTCAACAAACATTCCTTGAGCATCTACTTTGTGCCAGACCTTGTTATGGGAACTGAGAATACAGAAGTGGGAAAGTCAGATAAAAGTCCCTGTTCTTAGCAAGAAAATCAAGATAATTTCCGGTGAAGAAAATATAAGACAGTGACGTGAAAATGCCTTAAAAGCTACTTTACACTGGCTGCTCAGGGAAGGCCCCTGGCCGACTGAACTAGAATGACAAGAAGCCTGCCACAACATAATCTGGAGTAGACAGCTCCACACAGAGCATCTACCAACCAGTAAATAAAATCACGACACAAACAGCTAAAGTTTAATAAGATCCATCACCTCTTTCTACATTCTTACTTCGCTATTCAATTTTAATTCTCTAAACTGGGAAACCAATTAAGTGGCTTTACTTTGGGCACAACCTTATGCTCTCCCACAAGTTCCCTTTCTCAGAGGAAACAGACAGGCAGACACCTGCCACTCCAACGCTGAGGGAGACCAGCAGCTCCCTCTGCTCGACCCCAAGAAGCACAGGGTTGCGCGTTTGTGTCGGCAGTCACCAGCTTTTAGTTAACCGAAAGCACGCAGGGCTGCAGGCTCCCAGGGATAAAACAAAAAGGCCATTCTCCTCTCCGGGCCACATCCCAGGGAGGCTCGGCGGTGGGAGACTGTAACTTGCAAAGAATGCCCAGGGTGGTGACGGTGGCCCATTTCGGGGTACCGTGCCGCAAGCAGCCTCTGGCATGACCCAGACCCAGGCCGCAGTAGCCAAGGTATTACCGGAAGCAGCCTGGCCTCTGCAAAACCACAGCGCTCGGCCGCCGAAACAAGCAAGGCTTGCTCACCATGCTGCAGCCGCGCGGCGCTCACCCCCAACAGGGGCGACGATGACACCCTCGAAGTCCGGCGGGGAGACCAAGATCCAGCTGAAGGCCGCTTCTGTAGGCCTCACCACACGTGCAGCCCCAGGACCCGGCGATAACGTCACCCAGCCGGCCGTGGAAACGGACCAATCGCCGAGGAGCTGATGGGTCGCGACCGGAAGTTACATAGGCTTGCTGCGTCTCCACGATCGCGAGAAGCCACCGGGAGGTGGGGCTAGCTCGGCTCCCACCCCTGGGCGGGCTGTACTTTTCCGGCTTTTAGTCTCCCCCGGGCAAAGGGAATCGTGGGGGTCCTTAACGTTGAGGCGCCACAGAGGGGTTTCTGCTTGTGGACGAACCTTTTATAGCTCCCTCTACGGAGACCAGAGGGGACGAATCTAGCATCCCCCTTGACTTGTGTCCCTTACCTATTCCCAACCATAAAAAACAAAGCCGCGGACACGGAAGGGAGGCGACCACCCCGCTGGGGTGCTGGGGTCGCCAAGTTTCAGGTTCCCTCTCCGGGTGGGGGCGGAGTCGGTTGCCGTAGCAACGGAGGCTGGGGCCTTGCCTTTATAGACTGCATCAGACTTGATCAGGTTATATTTTCCACTGTTTCATGAACTGCTTTCATCTGCCCTGTTAACCAAACCCCCGAGACTCTGTTAACTGTAGAGGCATTTGAACTAATAAAATATATTCAGAATCTCTGGTGTTTGAATGTTAACTTTCTCCCCCTGTTTAAACAAATAGGCTATAAGCACACATTCTTAGGAAGATTTCAGGCCGGTGTTGGCGTACTCACATAGCTTTTCTTGGACGAAAGTGTGTGGTAAATGCAATCACTTTCATCAGCAGACCTTTTTTTCAAATTTCTTTCCCCCACTTCCCAGTTTCTGGTGACCTCTCAATGAATGAGTTACCTTGGATTGTGTCTTTATGCCGTAGGCATTATCACTGTAAGTATTTGTGGAGTATTATTATTTTATTACAATAAAAATTATAGAAATAGGCCAGGCGCGGTGGCTCATGCCTGTCATCCCAGCACTTTGGGAGGCCGAAGCGGGTGGATCACCTGAGGTCAGGAATTCAAGACCAGACTAGCCAACGTGGTGAAACCCCGTCTCTACTAAAAATACAAAACTTAGCCAGGTGTGATGGCAGGTGCCTGTAATCCCAACTACTTGGGAGGTTGAGGCAGGAGAATAGCTTGAACCCGGGAGGCAGAGGTTGCAGTGAGCTGAGATCATGCCATTGCACTCCAGCCTGGGCGACAAGAGCGAAACTCTGTCTCAAAAATATATATATATAGAAATAATTTAGGTTAGGACCATAAAACTTGTCTTAGGATATTGCTTTGTAACAGAGATAATACATAGCACTCCTATGTGCCAGAGATTCGTTGTTATTATTCGTTATATAGAATTAAAAGATCCAAGGGGGCAGTTTTCATTTCCTTTCAATCAGTTGTACTTACTGCTGTATCATCAGGGGCCTGACGCATGGGGCATATATGCTCAGTAAGTATTTATTTAAATGAATTAATGTTCTGGCACTTTATCTGAATCATCTCATTTCATCCTCACTGCAACACTATGAAAGAGACGCAATTATCTTCAGCATCTTACAAATCCTAAAAATGAGGCAAGAGAAATACAAATTAAGTACTAAGCCCCCCAGCTGACTGAACGGACTCCCTTTTGGCCAAGGGGACCCAGAGTAACCTTGAAAACTGAGTTCTTGCTTTGCCTTGTTATATCCCCTCCCTCACTAACCAGGATCAGGCTTTCTTCCCTAAGGGATAAATAGAAACCATCCCTTTCAAAAGACTCCACCACTGATATCAGCCTGTTGCTGCCTTCCCTTTTTTGCCTAACAGACTACCCACTATGGAATGGTTCTGGCCAATCTACGGAGCAGGCACAGTAAGGGTTTTATTGGCCTCTACTTCACCTTTTGACATCAGAGGCTGAAAACTCTTCAGATCATGCTGATGCCCCATTGTTTGTACCTAGGACCCATGAAGGGGCAATGAAGCTCAATTGCACATGTACATGTTTCTCCTTTCATAAATATTCATGATTCCTCCTATAGCTTATTAAATATGTATATTCTACCACCCTGCTCCCTTTCACTTTGTCCCTCCCTCAGAATGTATGTTTTTGGCTTCAGGCTGGAGGCTACGCTTGCCAGCCTGTCAGGCCACTCTGCAGGCTGAAACACTTATGCACCTCATCGTTCTTTAGGTCAAAAGCATAAGAAAGTTACCTTCTGATATGGTTTGGCTGTGTCCCCACCTTGGTTTGGTTGTGTCGCCACCCAAATCTCATCTTGAATCATAGCTCTCATAATTCCCATGTGTTGTGAGAGGGACCCAGTGGGAGATAATTGAATCATGGGGGCAGTTTTCCCCATACTGTTCTCATGGAAGTGAATAAGTCTCATGAGGTCTGATGGTTTTGTAAGAGGTTTCCCCTTTCACTTGGCTCTCATTCTCTTTTGCCTGCTGCCATGTAAGACATGCCTTTCGCCTTCCACCATGATTGTGAGGCCTCCTTACCACTTGGAACTCTGAGTCCATTAAGCCTCTTTTTCTTTGTAAATTACCCAGCCTCCGGTATGTCTTTATCAGCAGTGTGGGAACGGACTGATACCCTTTCTTAAGGTCATATCACTAGTAAATGGCAGAGCAGAGATTTAAACCTAAGGAGCCTAACTAGAGCCTGGCCACCTAATCATGTTGCTTGTTTGTTTTTTTCTTCTGAGTAATATTCTGCTTTTTTTTTTCTGAGACAGGATCTTGCTCTGTCAACCAGGCTGGAGTGCAGCGGTGTAAACATGGCTCACTGCAGCTTGACCTCCTGGGCTCAAGCAATCCTCTAACCTCAGCCTGCTGAGTAGCCGGGACCACAGGTGTGTGCCACTATGCCCAGCTAATGTTTTTATTTTTTGTAGAGATAGGTGTCTCACTGTGTTGCCCAGACTAGTCTTGAACGCCTGGACTCAAGTGAGCCTCTCACCACAGCCTTCCAAAGTGTTGGGATTACAGGCCACTGTGGCCAGCCTGCTTACTTTATATATTTGTCATTCTAAACACTAAACACACAGTGCTAAGCACTTTTTATTCATGATGTCTAATTCCCTCAGCAAGCCAGTGAAGTACAATTAAATGACACTAAACCAATCTTGCAGATGTGAAATCTGAGGTTCAGAGAATTGAAGTTATTTACTTAAGGTCACACAGTAAGTAGAATAAAGCCTAGAAGTGTAGTCCATCAGGCTTGTTTAGGAAGGCCATTCCCTTATCCATATACTATACTACCTCCCTGAGGCAGTCAACCAGCAAATTTTGTTCATCCTGCTTTCTAAATATCCACATGTATCACTTCGTTATTCATTTTATCAAATTTATCATTTTAAACTCAAGTCACTTTCCTGTATAAAATCCTTCGATGGGCCAGGCGTGGTGGCACACACCTGTAATCCCAGCACTTTGGGAGGCCAAGACAGGCGGATCACCTGAGGCCAGGAGTTCAAGATCAGCCTGGCCAACATAGCAAAACCCTGTCTCTACTAAAAAATACAAAAATTAGCCAGGCATGGTGGCACACACCTGTAGTTCCAACTACTTGGGAGTTTGAGGCAGGAAAATTGCTTGTACCCAGGAGGCAGAGGGTGCACTGAGTCAAGACCACGCCACTGCACTCCAGCTTGGGCAACAGAGCGAGACCCCATCTCAAAAAAAAAAAAATCCCTTGATGTCTACCCTTGGGCTTCAGGATAAACTATTTTTGCAGAGCAACCAAGATTTTATATCTTCTGGTCTCCAGCCATCAGTTTAACACCATGTCTCCTTATTCCCCCACATTCCACTCATGATCCAGCCCTATGAAACTGTGCAGTTCCCAAATGTACCTGAAAGACATTGGCTCTCTCCTGCCCATCTAAAAGGCTCTTTCTTTCTCTCCTCTCCTTGTTTGCCAAGTCCTAGTTTAGCCATCTGTTTCTTCTGGCTGAACCCAAGTCTAGCTGAAGCTAAGTTGACCCAAAAGGGGTAGGAGGGGAATTCCTGTGAAGGACTGCCCCAAACCATCCCGAGATGGGGCTGGACAGAATTCCAAAGAAAGAAGCAATAAACGCTGGGGTGATCAGTCCAAAGCATTTATTAGAGAAGTTACATACAGAGTGCTTAAGTGGACAGGGCGAAAAGAGATGTTTCTACGTAGGTATGCCAGCAGTGAGAAGTCAGGTTATGGAGTTTGTGAGGGTTTAGGGAATTTGGCTTAGGGCTGGGGCTAGTTTCTATGTGTTTAGTAACATATTTTGATCTTTCAGTGTTTGAAGCAATAACCTACACAACTTTATCAGTGCCTGGGAATGTTCAAGGCCCAGGCTTAACTTTAAGCCTACAGGGGGAAAAAAAAACCCATGCAGCTGGCCAGGTCACAGAGTGGTCGAGGCACTCTATGTTAGTCAGGACACAGAAAGAAAGTGGGGGGCTCTGAGGGACCCTACACCATCTCTGCCTCTAGGAAACATTTTCATACTCTTCAAAACTGGGGATCATTCCGAATGTTCTCACTGTATCCTGTACACACTACTCTACTCAGTTATGCTGAATTGTGAATTCTTATTTTCATCTATCTCTAGAACCAGACTGCAGTCACCTACTCAAAAGCAAGGATCCTTGTCTTGCTGACTTGAACGTCTTTAGGGCCTAGCATAGTAAAGGCTCAATAATAATTGCACTGTTCCAAGTATTTTACCTACATTTACTCATTAAATCCTTATAGCAGATTTAAGTAGACATACAATTACCCTTTTCTACTCAGCGGAGATTACAGAACAGAAAGTTAAGTGACTTTTGCCCCAGGGTACAAAGTCCATAAGTGATGAAGCCAGAATGTGAACTCAGTTGTAGCTTGAGAGTCACACCCTACCATTACAGTACTGTATACCCCATTTCAGAAAACCACCTTGTTACAAAATACTCCAACATATAAGATGAGCTTATATGTGTCAGAGACTGTTCCGAGTGCTGTCTTAATGTAGAAAAATGTTATTCGCCACCAGTGAAAGCAAAAATAATTGAAATATTATAGTAATGATAATAAATTCAAGCAATACTTCTACTCTTTTAGTATGCTCTAATTACTGGTGTCCATGTTAAAGTGATTAAACAGAATTTCTGGCTTAGTCTAGGCTTTGAATAAGTTTTTAAAAATTTTTTATATGGAACTAAGCCATTGAAATTATGGTTTTATTCGCATTCATATCACATTCACTGGTTCTCCCTCTTCCGTCAACATCACTCAAGGAGTCCCAAGCACCAGGAAGCCAATGTACACAGAAGTGCAGAGAAAACTAATTAGAACCTGAAGCAGTAACTTCTAGGAGTTATAAATTACATGTTTGAAAATCCTAATAAAGCTTATGGAGGTACTTATTTTATTTTTGTGTTTTGAGATGGAATCTCGCTCTGTTGCCCAGGCTGGAGTGCAGTTACATGATCTCGGCTCACTGCAACCTCCGCCTCCCTGGCTCAAGCGATTTTTGTGCCTCAGCCCCCCAAGTAGCTGGGACTACAAGTGTCCACCACCACACCTGGCTAATTTTTGTATTTTTAGTAAAGATGGGATGTCACCATATTGGCCAGGCTGGTCTCAGACTCCTGATCTCAAGTGATCTCCCCAACTCAGCTTCCCAAAGTGCTGTGATTACAGGTGTGAGCCACCGCACCCAGCCGGTACTTAGTTTATAAAAAGGAAAAGTGCAGCAAAATGGATGTACCAGGATGTTCATTGTAACACTGCTGGTAAAAATAAAACAATTAAAATTTCATTAGTGAGCCCGTTGTGGTGCCCAGGAGTTTGAGTCCAGCCTAGGCAACATAGCAAGACTCTATATCTTAAAAAAAGAAAAATTTCGTTAGTAAAGGATTCATTAAAACAAACAAACCAACCAACCATTCATACAACGAGCTACTGTGATGCTGGTTTAATTTAGATCAAGTTTTGTTTTTTTGAGATGGGGTCTTGCTATGTTGCCCAAGCTGGTTTCAAGCTCCTGGCCTCAATTGATCCTCTTGCCTCAGCCTCCCAAGTAGCTGGGACTATAAGCACGTCACCGTGCCTGGCTTCTTTTTGTTAAAAATGTATGAAAAAAGAAAAATATGTTACAAAGAAATATCATAGTGCAGCCAGGCACGGTGGCTCACGCCTGTAATCCCAGCACTTTGGGAGGCCGAGGCGGGTGGATCATGAGGTCAGGAGATCAAGACCATCCTGGCCAACATGGTGAAACCCCGTCTCTACTGAAAATACAAAAAAATTAGCCAGGCGTGGTGGCGGGCGCCTGTAATCCCAGCTACTCGGGAGGCTGAGGCAGAAGAATGGTGTGAACCTGGGAGGCGGAGCTTGCAGTGAGCCGAGACTGCGCCAACGTGCTCCAGCCTGGGCAGCAGAGCAAGACTCCGTCTCAAAAAAAAAAAAAAAAAGAAAAAGAAATATCATAGTGCAAGTGTAAAAAAAATCTGGGAGACTATGCACCAAATTGTCAACAACGATTATTCACAAAGAGCTGGGATGGGATTGCAGGGAACTTTCAGTGTCTATATGAGATATTTCTTCAATGTTTATGTGATTAGAGTGAAGACTTAAAGTATTACATTTAGTTTTATATACATATATAAAGTAGCAATACTTAAAAATAAAAGGAAAGAGGCACTAATATAATTTGGTTCAATAAATATTGTTGAACGATAATGCTCTTCATAACTGGGGCTCATCCCGAATGTTCTCACTGTATCCTGTGATCACACTACTCTGCTCAGTTATGCTAAGTTGTAAATTCTTATTTTCATCTGTCTCTAGAACTAGACTTCAGTCACCTACTCAAAAGCAAGGATCTTTGTCTTGCTGACTTGACTTCTTCAGGGCCTAGCATATTGAAGGCTCAATAATAATCGCACTGTTCAAAGTGCTTTACATACATTTACCCATTAAATCCTTATAGCAGGATTTAATGTCATGGCTCTCATATATAAAGTCAGCACATGTTAAAGATCTTATTTTACACATGATTAATGAAGGAACCAGTAAGATGTTACAATTAGTTCAAAGGACAATCCAAAGAACAGAAACATTTATAGAGCAGGAATATTGTGAAGAATGTGCAAATGGAGACACAACTTACTTCTTCCACGATGAGGGAGGGAAGTGAGTTGAAATCTCTACTGGACAGAATTTATGTAGATGTTTAGAGACAAGAATTGTTTTGCATGACTGTCAGCTTTCTGAAATTTACAATGTTGTAAAATAGCTCAAAGATAAGGAGAGGCACAGAACCCTCATAAAATCAGAATCAAAAAGGTGTGCTTGTCTCTACAATGCATCATTTCTCACGAAGCACAAATTTTCCCCTACAATATTAACTGATGACAGTAGTATGCATTGTATACTAGCTGGAAGTAGTCTCTGGCATTTGTTTCATTCGTATTATGCAACTTGGGCTAAATGGACCTCAGTTTACTTACCTGAATGTAAAATGGGAATGATATTATTAATACGTACCTTCCAGAGTTGTTGTTGGATTAAATGAGAGGATGGGTATGAAGTACTTGGACCTGTGCTTGGCTTCTAGTAAGCATTTGATGAACGTGAGCTACTGTCGTTTTCTCAGCTGAATGTAGTTATTCACTTCACTGCATTGTACTTCAGGATGATCGTCTCCTGAAACAGGACCTTCAGTATCTAGGATGCGTCAGGGGGCACGAGCTTTGCTTCAAATCAGGTTCACTTCATGAGAATCTGTTTGCTTGCACATTGAACCAACGTGCAAGCAATATAAGGCATTTTTAAATATAATTTTTGCTTTACAACTTACCCCCCTACATAATGTAGTATTCCATTTTATTTAAAGTTAAGCTATCCCATAAAACTCATTAAAATTAAGACAAACATCCTAAGCACTTAGATGATGAATAAATGATTTGATTTTGCAGCCTTGGAGACAAAACCCGGCAATGAGAGAATAGTTTATTAGATTTTTATTGTAGTAATTTCTTCATGGTCTTAAGCTACATTGTCTGTTGAAGAGGTTTATCCACTTCCACAGCTTCCATTACACGTGCTGCTGATTCTCAGCTTCCTATCTGTAGCCCAGAATTTTTTCCTGACTTTCAGACTCATATATCCAACTGACTACTGTACATCTATCCACATGTGGATGTCCTAACAGAAGGCAATTCAAACAAATTGAATTGCATTTCCAAATTTGAATGCCTCCCCTTTCTATACCTCCTATGCTCTCTTGCTCTTCCCTGCCCTCCAATCTAGCCTCACATCAGCCTCAGTGCTGCTGTTTTCTATTTCAGCAAGTGGCATCACCACCATCCGCTCAAGCCAGTCACATGATAGGTATAATCTTAACTTTTCCATCTCCTCCATTTACCATATGGAACAATCATTTCCACTTCATAACTGTCCTTTGAGTTTGTTTATGTCTCTTCATTCCAATAGTTAATACCTTGTTTGGGGCCACCATCACCTCCCAACAAGATTATGGCAGTAGTAATGGCCACCATGCTTCCAATATTGCTTCCTCCGATCTAATCCATTCCTTCAATCCAATCCACTGTGGCCAGGATGATTAGGGCAAATCTGATGATGTTACCCCTGAGCTTAAAATACTTTGGTGAATCTCTATTGTCTCCAGGATAAATTCTAAATTCTTTGACAAGGTTTCAAAGGACCCTCAAGATTTAGTCTTCGTTTACCTCTTTAGTCTCATTACAGCTTCTATCTTTGGCTCAGCTTTAATACTTAATTGTGCCATTCTGAGCACAACTATAGAGTTCTGGTCACAGGAAAAAATCTAGATTAGACATTGGTATGGGATAAATGTGAAATCTAATTAGATGCCATGGCTGGGTGTGGTGGCTCATGCTTGTAATCCCAACATTTTGGAAGGCCGAAGAGGAAGGATTGCTTGAGGCTAGTTGTTTGAGACCAGCCTGGGTAACCTAGTGAGACCTCTGTCTCTATAAGAAAGATTTTTAAAAATTAAATGTCATTTAAATAAATTATGTCTAGTTGGAGACAGAGAATATGGAAAAAATGCAAAGTCTCAAGTAGGCCAGTAAAAGATTGTTGAAGGAAATTAACTGCAACTTGAGAGTTCCTTCTACTTTTCTACGTCTTGTTTTCTTTTTTCTTTTAGAGAAAGGGTCTCACTCTGTCACCCAGGCGAGAGTGCAGTGTTGTGACCATAGCTCACTGCAGCCTTGACCGCCTAGGTTCAAGCAATCTCCCTGCCTCAGCCTACCAAGTGGCTGGGACTATAGGTACGCCACCAGGCTTGGCTAACTTTTTAAATTATTTGTAGAGTCAGGGTCTTGCTATGTTGCCCAGGCTGGTCTCAAACTTGTGGACTCAGGCAATCCTCCTGCTTTGGCCTCACAAAGCACTGGGGTTATAGGCAGGAACCACTGTGCCAGCCAAACTTCCTTCTACCTATCAAAGAACTTTTTAGGATGCAGTTTGAATCAGGTATAACAAAACCAATTATTTCTGAAGGCTGTGAATTTGGAGACCCTCTAACGATATAAGGATTGAAAACTGGTTCTGAGTATGTCCCTGTGGTTGAAGTAGATTCTTCCCAGAAGTATGTAATGCTTAGGACGCATTTATCAGTCGTGGATTTTTTTTCCCCATTAAGCAAATAGTGAATTGTCAATCTAGTAATCAGTTTGCTTGAGGTTTTAAAATCTGTTTTCTTAGTATCTGTTTCTACAAGCCCGGGAATTAAATATGGATATTAAATCAAAGTCAAAATAACACTTTTGTGTTACATTTAATTATATTTTATAATTATTAAGATAATCTATATGTACTTGGTATTAAAGCACTTACAATTTAAAAAAAACTGGAATATTGTAGAATCTGACTTATTAGCCATGCAATTCCAATTTAAACTATGTAACTAATTTTAGACTTGTAAAATTAAAGAGTATAAGAACATTTCTACATTTGTAAATAATACTGAAATATCTAAGAAAAGTAGATTTACTGCATATATAATGCATTAGATTTAAAAGTGTTGTTAAATGCTTGTTATAGTCACATTTGGGCATTTGAAATGATTATACAGAAAATAAAATCTGCCGAATTTATATATGCTATTTCAAGAAAAACTTTAAAGAAACTATAATGGAATAGCTAGAGAAGACATTTGCATTGTTCCCAGAAGGATGAGTTGGATATTAACACATAAAAAGCTCCAGTTGGAGGGAATGGCTTAATCAAAGTTGTGATTTGCAAAGAGTGCATCACATACTTGGGGAACAATGAGTTTCATTTGATTTGGTCCAAGTGTGAAATAAAGGGAGTGTAATCTGGAACTGTGGCATGTGGTTAGACTATAGATTTTTTTTTTTTTTGAGACAGGGTCTCGCTTTGCAGTGGGGAGGTCTCAGCTTACTGTAACCTCTGCCTCCCGGGTTCAAGCAATTCTCGAGCCTCAGCCTCCTAAGTAGTTGGGACTACAGGTGCACACCACCACATCTGGCTAATTTTTGTATTTTTGGTAGAGACAGGGTTTCACCATGTTGGCCAGGCTGGTCTTGAACTCCTTGGCACAAAGGATCCACCGGCCTTGGCCTCCCAAAGTGCTGGTATTACAGGCTCGAGCCACTGTGCCTGGCTGTAACTACAGCTCTTGAGGGCTAGATTAAAGCACCTGGGAGTTATTCAGCAGGTACTGGACAATTCTAAGCAGGAATTAGATAAGAGTGTGCTTTAGGAAGACTAATGCCATTTGGGCACGGTGGCTCATGCCAGTGATCCCAGTACTTTGGGAGGTTGAGGTGGGAGGATTGCTTGAGTCCAGGAGTTCAAAACTAGCTGGGACAACAAAGAGAGCCCCATCTCTACAAAAAATACAAAAAACAAACAAAAAAAAGAATTAGCCAGGCATGGTGGAGCATGCCTGTAGTCCCAGCTATTTTGGAGGCTGAGGCAGGAGGACGGCTTGAGCCCCGGAGTTCCAGGATGCCGTGAGCCATGACTGTGCCACTGTACTCCAGCCTGTGTGACAGAGCAGGACCCTGTCTCCAAAAAAAAAACAAAAACAAAAACCAAAAAAACAAAAAAACCACACACAAAAAAACAAGGACTGACTGTGGGAAAAGATTTTGCAGCTCAGTTTGCTGCATACTGCTACCTGAAAAATTAGAGGCAAATTCTTGCCTTATGTTAAATACCCGCTTCTCTAGTTTGTCTGACCTGGGACAACCAAGGTCAAAAAGTCCATCCGAAATCAAATCATTGAGTAGACAAGCACTGAAAATGCTACTTCTCTCTTCCCTATGATATTCATCTAATTTCAAAAAGCTAACATCTGCAGCTTTTTTAAAAATTCAAATCCTTAGAAATGGTGTCTCTTTTTAACAAAAGAGCAAAAAAATCTTCACACGAACTTTAGGTTCTTAGCCTTTCTCTAGATTTTACGTGTTCCACTATTAGAGACCACCCTTTAAAGAGCAAAGAGTTTAAAATTCACAAACTAAGTGAGGACTTGGGTGTCTGTGGGCAGCAGTGCTCATAGCAGCAACTCCATGCAGAAGTTTGAATTGAGGCTCGTGACTAGTTCATTTGTTTTTCTATTTTTATTTTTTATAGAGATGGGGTTTCACTGTGTTGCCCAGGCTGGTCTCAAACTCTTGGGCTCAAGCAGTCTTCCCGCCTTGGCCTCCCAAAGTGCTGGAATTACAGTCATGAGCCACTGCACCTGGCCTTTTAAAATTTATGTTTCAATTTTTTAATTTTTATTTTTTCATTGAATAAATTACAATAAATCAGAGGTCACCATAGCATTGTGTAAAATGAAAAATTGCCCATTTCTTACCTCCATTGGGTTTTAGACAGTAATGTTTCTATGTAGAACTTGGTTTTGTCCGAGAAAGAAATAGAATTGCAACAACTACTATGCCTGCCTTGAAGATGTACCTCTCGTTTTCAATAGCATGCTTCGGACAAATTTTTCAAACCTACTTTTTAATTTTTTGGTTCCAATCCTCCGGTCTTCTGTCTAGGATACCAGCAAGCACGTTGCTTTCAAGTTTCCCCTTACATCTTTGACCTTGTCCTGGAGTGCGGGGAGGTAAAGTTACTATTTGTAACTGATGTTGAAAGTCACAAAAAGTATATTCCAATTCTTTTCATGGTCAAAATATGCTCCCAACCTCACTCCTTGCTTGTAATACATTAAATAGCAAGCATAATGAGGAAGTCTGTTTATTTTCTATATTATAAACTCTAAATGGACTATCTTTTATGTTTACATATAATAATGGCAATAAAAACATCAATATCAAATACCTCAGACATAAAAAGATAGCAAGTTAAAAAAAATACTGGAAGTTTCTTTTAAGAGCAGTAATTCTTTAGACAGACATTTTAAATAAAAAGTACCAGGCCTTACATGTCTCAAGACCTTACATACAAAGAGGTGTTAAAAACTTAGGTGAAGCTGAAATAACAGGCAATTAGGGAAGTTGTCTTACTCTTTTTTCTTTTTTCATTTAAAAAGGCTGAGCACTATCCAAATATAAGAGAAACTGGAACAAACTAAAACTGGGGATTTCCCAATGATTTTATTGAGGTAACTTTTCCCAATTTTATACATATATGCATTTATATATACTTAGGAAAGCTAAACAATGTTCTAAGGCACTTGGAATTGTGCACAGCAAAGTATCCTCTAATATTATACAACTAAATAGAGCAGAATTTTGCTTTTTAAATAACACAAACACCAGTACGGAATTAAAAAAGGGAATACATAGTCTTTCTTTCAGGTTACAATAGTGGAATACAAGTACATATGTGTGTATACTTGTAGATATTTATACCCACATACTATAATACAGTACAGATAAGAACAACAACAAAAGAGAAACTGTCATGTTAATCAGTGTACAGTTCCAGTTATTTACACTCACAGATATTACACCTGTGTAATACGTAGAACTAGATCACTCACTGGAAATCAGAAAGCATTCAGTCAGTCTGATAATGATCACAGTTTACCATTGTTATCACTTTAACCGAAGTGTGAAATAACAAAAGAATGCATATAGTCCGTTATTTAAAAATCCCTGTTACACAGAAAAAAAAAAAAAGAAACTTGTTTGAATTTTTAATAGGTCCTAAATCTGGTGAAATTGGTGTAAATGTTTTGAACACACTGGCACATTTCTAAGCCACAGAAGAAATGTTTTTTTTTAAAAAAAGGAAAAGAAATATTAGTCCCTATATTTTAAGGGATGAAAGTGGTTTGACCCTTGAATCATTCTGATTATTTCTGAAGGCGAGTTAGCCCTGCAGTGGCAACTTCTCATTGTGGAGGCTCTCTAAACGACATAATGGCATAGTCAAACTATAACAAAAGTATCCAGTAAGGGAAAAGCCCCTCCTCCCCCGAGTTGGCAAGTGGCACAAATATTATTGGCATTTTCATATACCATAAAATTGACCTGAGGGTAGAGTGGCATTCTGCCTTATTTGCTCCTTTCAATTTATTCTTAAAAAAAAAATACTGCTATTTAAAAAGATAAGAATTCTTAAGCACCATCTAAAAGCTTACAATATAACCACCTTTATTGACTCTGCGTTACTCGGCCTCAAAAACAATTTAGAAACTTTAATGTTTTAAAAAATTATAGTGGCTAAGTTAATTCCATTTTGCTAGCCACAGTTCATCCAAGTAATGTCAAGACATATTTGCCATTCAGTTTTGGTGATAAAAAGCGACAAAGAGAATATGTTTCTGTATTGTTAGTACAGTTTAATAATGTTTCACCTAAGTAAAACTCATCTTGTTTTGTGTGTGACCATCACTGAAGTATGAACAACAGGCATGCAATCCACAGTTAATCCACATTTTCATCATGATGCAGCATTCACAAATCTTATTAGAAAAGTTGAATCGCATGACTACATTTATACAGGGGAAATTCAAGCATTTGTGTGTGAATTAAATGCTTCGTTAATAGGATAAGCAGGTGATTCATTTGGAACTTACGGGATGCAGCATAACCAGGTGAAATCTAATGGTGATTTATTTCCAAAGACCGCCAGGTTTGTTCAAGTGCATTGCTAGTCTGTGTTTGTGTTTAACCCATGCAACAATCCTCATGACAGTAACAAGGATTATGACCAATAATGTGGTTCTAAAGAAAAGTTGTAAGGCAAAAAAAAAAAAAAAAAAGCAAGCTTTCTTCATGTATGATCTCTCCTTTAAGTATATATAGGGACTTTAAGTGTATATATATATAGGGACTAGGCCAAGTCCCCATGCCCACTGAATGGCCAAGGCTGCCCAGTAACCTCCTCCCTGAAGAACAGCTGCACTGAGACAAAGGCTCGAAAAATGAAGGGAGAAAAACCATTCAGGGCCCAAAGAAATGCAAGGCAGCAGAGACAATGTTTGAGGATAGGCACTTTTTCTCCCTGTGTCCTCAAAATGCAGTAGACAGTGGCATTCAGGGGAGGTGATACCAACCTCCCAGGGAGGGCATTTGAACCTGGGGGAATGCTTTTTATTCTTGGTGTTTACAATGACTGAGAATGCTACTGACATTTAGTCAGCAGGGACCTGGGATATTAAACATCTGGCAATGCATGGGATGATTCTGTACAGCAAAGACCTACCCAGCTCCAAATGCCAAGAGTACCCCCACTGAGAAACACAGACCAACAGTGCTTTGCTAATATGTGCAGCTGTGCTAGCAATGCGACAAGCTAAATGACATTTTTTGTGTGTGCAGTAAATCCTAGCATGGCTAAAAAATGACCCATCCTTATAGGGTTGGCTTTAGGTGGGAATAGCTGCCACAGGATCCTCCATTTCTTTGCCAGAAATTTTACAACATATACAATAGGATTTTTAAATTTGGGATGATACTGTCTTCAAAAAAGCATTGGTGGGTAAGGTTCCAGCTGCTTTCTAGAAATGCTAATGGTGCTTTGCATTTCCATACATAGCTTAAGCTTAATGATTACAAAAAGGAAATTGGAAGTGAAAATGGGAATGATTTGAGGGTACTCTACCTCTCTCCCCACCACCTCTTGGTCACTGCCTGCCTTTACAGTAGAGCCCAGTACTTCTTTGAAACCTGGGTTTGAACTAACTGGGCATGTACTTTCTCTAGAAAGATGTTCCTATTAATTTGGTAATTACTCTGTCATTGCTTTTCCCTGGAGGACATATTTTATTTTATTTTATTCATTATTACTATTATTATTATTATTTTGAGATGGAGTCTTGCTCTGTCTCCCAGGCTGGAGTGGAGTGGCACGATCTGGGCCCACTGCAACCTCCACCTCCCAGGTTTAAGCGATTTCCCTGCCTCAGCCTCCCAAGTAGCTGGGATTACAGGCACAAGCCACCATGCCCAGATACTTTTTTTTTTTTTTGTATTTTCAGCAGAGACAGGGTTTCACCATGTTGGCCAGCCTGGTCTCGAACTCCTGACCTCAACTGATCCACCCACCTTGGCCTCCCAAAGTGCTGGTATTACAGGTGTGAGCCACCGCACCCAGCCAATATAGGACATATTTTAGTTATATAAGTTCATTCTGCTTTGTCCAGTAAAGCAATGTAATCTATCCTACCAGTAAGTAGAGACTACCTACACAGTAGTGAAAGATCTAGCCATTTCAAGAGGCCAAGGGACAATTCTGTAAATAAATTGCATCTAAGTAGTTCCTCACTACTCACAACATGCTCTAATAGTGTGAAGAAATTAATTCTTATCCCAAAGAATATACTTTTCCTAGTAATGATAGGCTTCATATAATTGGAATTTAAGAATGCTTTAACAATTCTACCATACTCAGGGGTAAATGACATGAATTCATATATATTGTACTAGTTTAATTTCATACCACCTACTCTGAGGAAGATTTCTTGCTCTGTTTGAAATTTGCAGCAAGGGGCACTTAAAAATAATAACAGACTGAAGAAATTTTTGGGCAGGAAAGGAAGAAAGTTTTCATTATTAAGTGTGGACATACTCCTCTGTGGTAGACAAGACTAACTTTTCTATTGTGAATACAGTATGATTTTTGAAAGTTGTGTCTGTCTGATTCTATGAAGCATAAATAAAATGCCTGTTATATGTTAATATGGTACATATCAGAATATGCAATGTTAATGCAAATTTTTCCTCTTTTAAGTGTAAGCTACTGTATATATAATATACATATATATATATATATATATTTTTTTTTTTTTTTTTGCCAACGCAGCCCTGAATTAATTGCAGGCTGTAAAACTGGACCTTTTTTGACTCAGGTTTTAAGGACTCATCTCTTATTTTCAGTATTTGGTGACTTTTGAAGGGTGTATTGAATTCCTTTATTTCCTTAAATATATTTTCCCTTCAATTTCAGAACTTCCTACTAACAGAATATATTTACTAACATTAGAGAAAGATAAAGGACTACTCTCATTATGCTACTAAACAATATGAAGATGAAACCAGAAAGTCAGTTTTTCTGGGTAAAGCAGAGACAGATGTGTTTGCTTTTCTCCATGTAAAATAGCTGTTCAAATGCCAAAATGGTTCTCTATTACAGATTTCAGTTAAGTAATTTAAGGAATTATAGCTAACATGTGAAAGTGCAAGACACTTCACATAACACAGGAAATTATCAGGCAAGCTGCCTTAAATGAATGCTGACTACCAGAGAACTATTTTGTCAGACTGATTGGTAATGACCATGAAGATTCTGATCAAGCTTGCTGAGCATCTTCTTAATACCCCATTATTAATGTTTTATTCTCCAATAAAAAAAACTAAAATGGTCACTTTGGTTTCTACATCTGTCTAGTTCTTTCCTGCCTGGGATCTTCCTGGAGATGGGTTTGTTTTCTTCCTTAATCATATCTTGGGAACTCAGGAAAACCCACTTACTTCCTCGATGTCAGCCTAATGTCAAACTTTAAATAGCCAAAAACCTGGAATTGTGTTACAACAAAAGAAATCCAATTCCCACACACTTTTATTTTTCCTATACAGCATATGCTTACTGGTTGGATTGCTGAAACGCTGGTGGTGGACAGAGGTGCCTGTGCACGGAGGGTGGGCCAGACCTCTGCATCCCCTTAGGGCCCCCAGGTAGGAGACCTCTGGCTGGGTGGCCGGTGGGGATATGTCTCATCTCTGCTCTACTAAAATAGAACCATATTCTGCAAAATACAGCTTAGCTCATAATCCTTTAATTCTTTCCACAGCTTTTTACTCAAGCCATCATTCTAATAAAATAATTGGTGATTCCGATTACCTAAACAGTAGACTAGCAGTGGCTAATTTTTTTTTTTTTTTTTTACTTTTAAACTTGTCTCTAACTTAGAAAATTTTTTCTAAATGTATCGATTAGTGTAAAGAAAAAGTATTAGTAGTTAATAAATCTGACCTATTATACAAGAAATGCAATTTTGAAATACCAGATTTTCATTTTTTGTACTAAGTGTATCTCATTGTAGGCAATAAAAAATTGCATCACAGGCATCAAAAGTGGGAAAAAATTGTTCCTTTTATCAACCAAATAGAAACTTTCAATAACGTACTTCGAGTGATAAAATGGTGATGTCTTACATTTACCATTATAGAGAGGTCTTGTGGTTAGAAATTTAAAAAGTGTTTAAAGATGATTAAGCATAGACAATTAAAAGAAACATTATATCTCTTGGTATTTTTCTCAAGACACTAAAATAATAAAATAAAAATATAATTAAGGAAAAGCATGACTTTGGGAAAAAAAAATCACAAGTTAATTTTTATGGCTGGATTGAAACACTGTAAAATAGACAAAACCTCAGCCAGAGACAGACACCTGGGCATGCAGAAAAATTTTTTCAAAGCAAAAAATTTGTCTTATCCTATTAGTGAAATGACAACAGACTCTAGGTGTGTTTTATTAATGCACAGAGTCTAACAAGAGGTGCAGTAATGCTGGTTACTTTTCCTAATTCTAACATGGTCCTGGCTTTTTATAATAGGCCAACTGGCATTAACATTTTTTATTTTTAAATAAAATGATCCGATTTCAAGTGGTTCTTTAAAATACCAATGAATGGCAGGATCTACATTTATTCACCGGGTTAAATGCTTACTTTTCGGTTGAAATAGAAAATGACAGTCTTGGACCAGAAACATCTTAGAAAATTGTAGTCCAAACTCTGAGAATAAAATAAACTCTATTTGGGTCTTGTTTTGTTATTCATTTCATGTGTTTTTAATTAAAGGGGCACAAAGCACTCGTGAAGAACAATGAAATGCAAGGTGGTATTTACATATGGTCATATGTATTTGGGAGCAGAAGTCATAGTGTGCCTGTGACTCCATGGAAAATAGCAACACAATAATAGAGAGTTTCTTAATGTAAACAATACAGACTGTAGGCTCATAGGGAAAACTTCCACTACTTTAACCTCCCTGATTCTTTTGCATTGACAGTAAATACTGTACTGTATCTATGGATGCCATCTGCAGATTCTTAAAATACAAGATGAGGATTTCCTCACACACAACTTAGTGGGAACTTTCCATGTTCTGTTAAGCCTTTGGGTGTTTTTTTGATCTGTGTGCTTTTTTTTTTTAAATAGCAGCAATCCAACTTTAAAAAAATGCAGCACTAAAAAAATAACTAGTCCTTATTCCCATGCAGGACTAACTGCAGGCAGCACATTTGTATCTTGCTTAAGTTTTGACTTTGGAGTCAAGTTTTTATTACAGGTGTCATGATTGTCAATACTGTCTTCTCTAGGTGAAGTATGGTTGCTTTGTCTTCTCTAGGTGAAGTATGGTTGCTTTGACTTTGGATCTAATCAAGATAGGGAAAGATCAAAAGATTTATTTCTGAAGCTTGCTACAGTTTTCTAGGGTCACATTACATCTGACTTTATTCCCAGTCCTCTTATCCTGTGAAGGCTGGTACACTAGGAAAGGGATATTTAAAAATGTCAAGTGTGCATAGCTAATGCTACTTAAAAGCATGCAACAAAATTTGGGTAAGCATGCTTGTTAAGAGTCAGTAGAAGCTCTTGCATTTAAGAAAAAGATGCATGAAAACATTCAGACTTATTTCTGGCAACTGGATTCACTGGCACAACATAAAATAATGGTACTATACTGTACCAACATAATGGTGAAACAAGAATATTCTCCGATCAAGTCTTCGAGGAATCCACATCGGGAGGTTAAATTCCTAAATCCCTTAATAAGTTCTCAGCTACCAAATAACTACTTCAAAAATACATTTATGCTTCAATTTTCTCTTTTCTTCATTAACATAATGAACTATTTCTCTTTCTTTCTGATTTCCAACTCCCACCCCTTTTCAGTGCCCAGCAATTTTAATCTATATTTTTCTTTCACCCGCATTATAAAATTTGGCTTTCTGGTAACAGGGAGCCAGCGATTGTCTTCTGCTCATCTTCTTTGATTAAAGCTTCTGATGAAGAATATCCACGGTGTCTCTTACCATTGCTGTGCATTCTGGGCAGCAAGAGTCACTGCATCCTTCCTTTTGCTTGTTGGAGCCATCTGGGCCACACAGGTGAGGAGCACTTCCCAGCCAAGCTGAGTCACACACTTCCTTCACCACAAGTTAAACGGAAACACACACATTCAAATCCCAGTGCAATATCAGGTTTTCAGGAAGCAGGGCTTCCCCCAAAGATGATCAGTCTCTGTTTCCAAATAGTCTCACTCTTCGTTATGGACGATGAAACCTGGAGTAAGAAATAGAAACTATAAGCCTGTGGCCTAGGAGCACATTCTGCATGCAGTGAGCTGAATAAGGCGTGGTCATGTTTACAATGAAAAGGTACCCCAGATATCCCCCAACTGAATTACTGTTTACAGATTGCTGTCATAACAAAATACTGTTACAAATATTATTAAGGAAAGCATATATAAACGCTTTCCTTATATATATGTTTATATATAAGCATATAAGGAAACCTTATATAAAAGATGCTGGTTATAGTATTCAGGTTACACAGCAACCAAGACAGAAAACATCACTATTCTTGAGCATCGTGCTCTAACCTTTATCAAGCAGAGGGAGATGTTTCACAAAGGGATTTCGGTACACCTGGTCTGTATTATAAAAGCACAGCAACAAATAGACACTTTTTCATTAGCTTCAGCCTCTCATCATCTCCTGCTGATGACTCCAAATCTACTTTCTACACTTGAATTTCCAAAAGCCCACAGGGCGCTTCCCCCCAGATGTTCCACAGGTATATACTAAGCATGTCCACAACTATACAAAGCTTTCCTTGTTAACCTGCCTTTGCACTTTGTCTTATTTAATATTCTATCTTTAAAAATATTTTTGGTCTAGAAACCTCAGATTAGCAATTCATTTCTCTCCCTCATCCAGCATTTCCTATTAGTCACCAAGTCCTGCCTCAACTGCCTGTCTTGGAATCATTAAAGTTCCATCTTTTGCTGGCACTACTTTTACGGTATGCTTGTTAGCCAGCCAGCTGGCTTCCTTTCCCTCCTTGTGAGTTCCTGAACATTCCTCGCATTTTTGTAGCCCGGTGCTTTTGAACATGCTGTTCACTAATACTGCAATTCCTTCCCTTCATTTCCTATCTATGTTTTCATTTTCAAGATCAAGGTCAAAAGTTATCTTCTCCATAAAGCCTTAAGTGATCAAGCTCTTCAGCCTACTTCTGCAATTCCACATTTATGCAACTCTGCCTAGCATTTCACTCTGTCTTCTACAATCGAACGCTCATCTGCTCTGGTCAGCCAGTCTCCTAATTGGTTTCACTGTCCCAGGCTCTCTCCATCAAATCTATGCTCCTCACTGTTGCTCACACTATCCTTAAAAATACTGGTTCCATCATTTCAGTTCTTGGGGTTTTTAAAATCTTTTTTTATTTTTAATTAGATATGGGGGTCTCACTATGTTACCTAGGCTGGTCTTGAACTCCTGGTCTCAAGCGATTTGCCCACCTTTGCCTTCCACAGTGCTGTGATTACAGGTACGAGCCACTGCGCCCAACCCAGTTCTTTCTCAAAAGGATCGTATTGTTCCCCATTACCTACAAAATAAAATTTAAGCTGGGCATGGTAGCATACACCTGTAATCCCAGCTGCTTGGGAGGTTGAGGTGGGAGGACAGCCTTGAGTCCAGGAGTTCAAGACAAGTCTGGGCACATAGTAAGACCCTGTCCCTTAAAAAAATTAAAATAAGAAAGCCAACAAAATAAAATTTAAAGTTCCTGGAGTAGCAAGTAAGGCTTTTCAGAAAGTGGCCCAACTCATGGTTCTAGCTATATCTCTATCACTGCTTCCAAATACTCTCCATTTCAGTCACTTGCCCCAAAAAGGCTTTTGCGCTAATGCCCTTTCCTCTACCTACTTTTTGCAGGGTGGGTTGGGGGGAGCTCCAGAGGGGGACAGGGTTTCACTCCTATTGCCCAGGCTGGAGTGCAGTGGTGCGATCTCAGTTCACTGCAGCTTCAACCTCCTGGGCTCAGGTGATTCTCCCACCTCAGCATCCAAGTAGCTGAAACTACAATCATGCACCACCATGCCCAGCTAATGTTTGTATTTTTAGTAGAAATGGGGTTTTGCTATGTTGCCCAGGCTGTTCTCAAACTCCTGCACTCAAGCAATCTGTCCTCGGCCTCCCAGAGTGCTGCGATTACAGGTTTGATCCACCATACCTGGCCTACTCTTTCTTCTACCTTTATCTCTCTTACCATCTGCGCTTTATGCAGTCTCACTCTGTGAGTTCTCCAAACTCTTTTCTCCACTGCTCAGGGAAGCACTAATTGCTCTCTTTCCTGTGTTCCCATAACCTTTGGCTTATGCCAGTTATTGCTTACATTATATAATCTTTGGATACATGTGCCTTTGCTATTGGATCATGAGAAGCTGAGGAAGGAAATGTTCTTATCCATTTTTACGTACTCATTGAATACAATCTCTGGCACATGATAGTACTTACTAAACATCACTGTGTTGAATACAAGCATTACAAAATGAAAAACTAAAAAATAAGAGCAGGTGAAATGAGATGGGCCATGAATTGATAACTGAGGAACTGCTAGTTGGATACAAGGGACTTATATTACTTCTGTGTTTGACAAAAGTCAAAAGAAAAATAAGATATACCAAGCTTTACAAAACTGGTAGGCAATTTATTACTAAAGCAGGAATGTGTCCACTTTGAGTTCTGTTCTTAGTCTATCCCTGACTGTAACCTTGGGCAGATGTGAGGACCGCCATGCCTGCATTTGATACACAGAGGCAACATCACTCTTTCACTTTTTCGAGGGCCAGGTCAAGGGCCCTGCTGCCTCGTGCAGCCTCAGGACATTGTTCCCTGCATCCCAGCCACTTTGGCTCCAGCCTTGGCGCAAAGGGCCCCAGATACAGCTCAGGCTTCTGCTTCAGAGGGTGCAAGCTGAAAGCCTTGACAGCTTCTACATGATGTTAAGCCTGCAGATGCACAGAATGCAAAAGTGATGGAAGCTTCAGACACTCCACCTAGATTTCAGGGGATACATGGAAAAGCCTGGGTGTCCAGGCAGAAGCCTACTGGAAGGGCACAGCCCCCACAGAGAACCTCTACTAGGGCAGTGTGGAAGGGAAATGAGGAGTTGGGGATTCCACAAAGGGTCTCTGCTGGGGCACTGCCTAGTGGAACTGTGAAAAGGAAGTCACTGTCCTCCAGACCCCAGAATGGTAGATCCACTGGCAGCTTGCACCCTGTGCCTGGAAAAGCCATAGACATTCAACGCCAGCCTGTGAGATCAGCCTGGGGGCTGCACCTTGCAAATCCACAGGGGTAGAGCTGCCCACTTACACCAGAGTACCCAGGACATGGGACATGGAGTCAGAGGAGATTATTTTGGAGCTTTATGATTTAACAACTGCCTTGTTGGGTTTTGAACTTGCATGGGGCCTGTAGCCACCTTCTTTTGTCTGATTTCTCCCTTTGGGAATGGGAATGTTTACCCAGTATAGATCCCCACCATATCTTGGAAATAACTTACTTGTTTTTTATTTTACAGGATCATAGGTGGAAAGGATTTGCCTTTTTTCAGATGAGATTTTGAACTTTTGAGTTAATGCTGGAATGAATTAAGACTTTGGGGGACTTTTGGGAAAGCATTTTGAAATGTGAGAAGGACATGAAATTTGGGAGCAGCCAGGGTCAAAATGATATAGTTTGGATATTTGTCCCTGCCAAATCTCATGTTGGAATATAATCCCCAATGCTGGAGGTGGGGCTGGGAGGTGTTTGGGTCCTGTGGGTGGATCCCTATGGCTTGGTACTGTCTTTGTGATGGTGAGTGACTTCTCACGAGGTCTGGTTTAAAAGTGTGGGGCACTTCTCCTCCACTCTTTCTCCCATTCTTGCCATGTGATGTGCCTGCTCCCCCTTCGCTTTCTGCCGTGATTGGAGGCTTTCTGAGGCCTCCCCAGAAGCAGATGCTGCTATGCTTCCTGTACAGCCTGCAGAAACTGTGAGCCAATTAAACCTGTTTTCTTATAAATTACCTAGTCTCAGGTATTTCTTTATAGCAGTCAAGAATGGCCTAATACAGTCTGTGAGGGTGTTTTCAGGGACTGGCTTGTGAGTCTGAGTGGACTAGGTAGGGAAGATCTTCCCTCAGTGTCGGTGGCCACAGCCAATCTGCCAGAGAGCCAGAGAGGTCAAAAACAGAGAAAAGGAGACTATGTCAATCTATCTACTGGAGCTGGGATACATGCTCTTCCTCTCTTGTCCTTGAACAACAACTCCAGGCTCCCCACCCTTTGTACTCCAGAACTTACACCAGTACTCCCCACTGCCTCGAGCTCTCAGGCCTCCAGCCTTGGACTGAGCCAGGCTACCAGCATCCCAGGGTCTCCAGGTTGCCGACAGCCTGTTCTGGGACTTCTCAGCATCCATTATCATGTGAGCCAATTGCCCTTATAAATCCCCTCTCATATATCTATATACATATATCTTATTGGTTTTGTTTCTCTGGAGAACTCAGACAGATACAGACCCCTTTCTTGGCCATCGGATCTATACCCACCCTTGTCCTATTACCTTTTCTTCACAGTCCTTAGCACTATCTGAAATGCTCATGTGTATTTATTGTTGACTTGGTAATAGTTTGCTTCTCTACTGGAACATAACCACCTGAGGACCTTATGAGACAGGTCCTAAACTCTCAGGGTCCAGAACACAATCTGGCTCACTAGGGATGTGCTCAATAACTATTTGTTGAATGCATAAGTCACTGAACACATATACACAGGGGTATCTAGGAAGTTATTTGTTAGCTCTATAAATAATTCTATATGACTGAGGAGTTCAATCAGAAGCCCCTAAACTTAATTACAAGTAAATGTATACTAATATACAATAACCCACCTGACAGGACATTCCAAAATGTTTTCTAGGAAGAGTCAACCACAACCTGAAGCAAAATACGGAAGTTCTATAAAAATATTTCAAAGAGTAACTGAAAACCTCTTAAATCAAATATTTTATATACAATGTGAAAGGCAAATTGATATGGTTTGGCTGTGTCCCCACCGAAACCTCACCTTGAATTGTAATCTCATAATCCCCACGTGTTGTGGGAGGGACCTGGTGGGAGGTAATTGAATCAGGCGAGTGGTTTCCCCCATGCTGTTCTCGTGACAGTGAGTACTCACGAGATCTGATGGGGCTTCTCCCTGCACTCGGCACTCATTCTCTCTCCTGCTGCCCTGTGAAGAGGTGCCTTCTGCCAGGATTGCAGGTTTCCTGAGACCTCCCCAGCCACATGGAACTGTGAGTCAATTAAATCTCTTTCCTTTATAAATTACCCAGTCTCGGGTATGTCCTTATAACAGCATGAGAATGGACTAATACACAGATAATAATAACAATCCTAATATAATACTTACCAGAGCTTACAAGTCCAAGTGCTATGCATCTATTTCCTCATTTAATCCCCAAAACAATCTTATGATGAAAGTACTCCTATATCATCTTTGTACAGATGTGGAAACTGAGGCATGGGGATGCTAACTCATTTGCCCAAGGCAGAGAGAGACAGCTGGTAAGTGGACGCGCTATGCTCCAGACTGTCTTCCTAACCTACATTTCAGTATGAGATCAAAACATGTCTTCATCTGTACTTCCATTCGAAGGGGTGATTTTCTGGTGTTCTCTGGGTAGCATGGAATAGAAAAGGTGATCATCTGAATTTCTACCTCTGTCCATTTTAATCAAATTTTATTTAAATTTTTTATTGATTATTTTATTACATTTTTAATTGACACATAATAATTGTTCATATTTATGGGGTACAGAGTGATATTTTGATGGCATAAAATGTGTAATGATCAAACTAGCAAATCAATCATCCTACACATTTATCATTTCTTTGTGTCAGGAACATTCAAAATTCTCTCTTCTAGCTTTTTGAACATATGCAATAAATTATTAACTATAGTCCCCCTACAGTGCTATAGAACACTAGAACTTATTCCACCCATCTAGCTGTATCTGTTAACCAACTGCACCCTATCTCCTTTCCCCTACCCTCTTTATCTTCTAATAACCACTAGTCTACTCTCTACTTCAATGAGATCAACTTTTTAGCTTCTACGTGTAAGTGAGAATGTGTGGTGTTTATCTTTCTGTGCCTGCCTTATTTCACATAACATAATATCCTCCAGGTTCATCCATGCTGGTGTAAATGACAGAATTTCATTCTTTCTTGTGGCTGAGTAGTATTCCATTGTGTATGTATACCACAATTTCATTATCCATTCAAGTTCTGATCAATTTTGACCAGAGAAAAATCCTGTTCCACCTTCTCAGGTCACACTTTGATTGCTACAGTCTATTCTGAAACTTTTCACAATGACTTGAAGAGCCCATCCAGTGATATCCCAAACTAGCAGCAGCATCTCCCTCTGAGCAGGTCACACCAGTATTGTCCATACTCCAGAAAGGGAGCAGCAACCCAGGGAGCCCTGACAACACAGTGCATTGTACCTCCAGGACCCTCACACCATGAGCTACCAAAGGCCTATCTTTCTTAGGTTCAGCTTTTCTAAAAATTAGTTAAAAGCTCATCTAACTTAGCAATTATTTAGCCCTCGCCAAATCTGCTGGGCTTTGCATACCAAATATTCCACAGTGTCCTAATCTTCAGATGTTCATCTAATCTTGAATTCAAGGGGCAAGGATAAGGAAACCTGATGTTTTCTCTCTCCATTGGTAATGTCTGTGGGATGAAGAAGGTAAATGAAATTTTGGGTTGGATAACAAAGGGAGTAGTCAATGGACCAGAAGAGATAATCTTCTTTTTTGGGGGGTGGGGGGGACACCGTCTCACTCTGTCACACGGTCTGGAGTGCAGTGGCATGATCTCGGCTCACTGCAACCCCTGCCTCCTGGATTCAAGAGATTCTCCTGCCTCAGCCTCCCAAGTAGCTGGGAATACAGGCACTTGCCACCATGCTTGGCTAATTTTTGTATTTTTTGTAGAGACAGCATTGTGCCATGTTGACCAGGCTGGTCTTGAACTCCTGGCCTCAAGCGATCCTCCCGCCTCAGCCTCCCAAAGTGCTGGGATTACAGGCATGAGCCACCGCACCCGGCCAGAAGAGATAATCTTTGAAAGCCCAATATTATCCTGGAAAGTATTCTGTATTTAATTTTCAAAAATAACGGAGGACAATGTAAGAATTTTTGTTTTTTCCTGCACACACCATTTGCCCATGGATCGCAGCACACAGTGAGTTCCACAGTCTAGATTGCATTGGAAGGTCATAGGCCACCAACACAGCTTCAAGGGCTGGCTAGGAAAAGAAGGTGACCAATTGATACCTTGCGTGCAATAATGTGCTCACAAAGCCAGAGGTCAGAACTATGACCTCTCTTTAGATAGATTGCCCAGATTCGGTAAAAAGTAAAACCAGAAGGAAAACAAAAGCCATATATTTTCCTGCTCTATCCAATCTGAAAATGACACTTTTATCCTGTTTAAATTACTCATCTTATCTTCAAATTCAGCTCTAAAACGCTGTGGTTAGAGGTACTGAAAATGCAAAATACTCTTCAGTTTGTTATTTCTCGGTAGTTCGCTATTTCTCGGTAGTTTGCATTCATTTTAAGGTAGGAGAAGTTCAGCTTTACGTCTTGAGAAGTTTGTCTATGTGACAGCATGACAGTTTTGGCTTTAGGCTTCAAGTTGGTGGAGGAATAAATAGATTTACTGTGCCCTAAGGATACTGAAGCCTTTTGTCCACCCTCTTTTCAGAACTTTCCTGAGACTCCAATCTAAAGTCATACATATTTTCTTCTTTCTTTTAAAACTGCAATACATTTTTTCTTATTTTCATACTGTTGAGAGGGAGGGAATGGGGGAAAAGCTATTTTTAAGTTATGGAATTCAGATAAAGATAATGATTTCAATAAAAGCGGTTCCTTTATAATTTAATTTTAAAAAATTATTCATCTTCCTATAAATTTTTTTTTTTTTTTTTTTGAGACAGAGTCTTGCTCTTTTGCCTAGGCTAGTGTGCGGTGGTGCAATCTTGGTTCACTACAGCCTCCACCTCCCGGGTTCAAGTGATTCTCCTGCCTTAGCCTCCAGAGTAGCTGGGAATACAGGCATGCACCACCATGCCCGGCTAATTTTTATATTTTTAGTAGAGACAGGGTTCACCATGTTGGCCAGGCTGGTCTTGAACCCCTGACCTCAGGTGATCCACCTACCTCGGCCTCCCAAAGTGCTGGGATTACAGGCATGCGCCACTGCGCCCAGCCCTTCCTGTAAATTTATTCACATAACATAAAATATATAATTACTCACAAAGGTAAAATATTACTTTCCTGTACTTCCCTACTTGATAGATATAAAACTCCTAAATAATTCATTCCCCTTTTCTTTAAAAGAGTTTCATTGTCATGCCACCTATACTTATTATTTTTAAATTTTATTTATTTATTCATTTTAAAGAGACAGGGTTTGGCTTTGTCATACGGCTGGAGTGCAGTGGCCGGATCATAGCTCACTGCTGCCTGGAACTCTGGGGCTCAGGGGATCCTCCTGTACATACACTTATGTTAAACAAAGGAAGAGGCTCTCTTAAATTACAGCTCCTTGTTCTACCTGAGAGGCTAGACCACACACTGGCTGGGCTCTTATCATTCCCAATACTGAGCCTTGCTTTCAACTCTGGTAGTAGTTAAAGCAGCATTTTGCAACTCTTTTAATTTCTGTCCAGGTAGCAAGTAAATGGAGTATCCATGAAAGGCAGTGCCACTACAAAAGCAGCCTTTCCATTCCTCGGTGGAGGACCCCTTATTAATTTTCATTGCAGTTTCAAGTATAGTTCCTGTGATGTCATATTTTGATAAGCATATCTAGAAGCTGAAAGAGTGGTTTACTTTAACCGTAAACCCACATAGGATAGTAACACCTCAAGAAAGTATAGAATGAGATCATTGCTTTAAAAAATACTTATATGGGCCGGCGGCGGTGGCTCACGCCTGTAATCCCAGCACTTTGGGAGGCCGAGGCGGGCGGATCACGAGGTCAGGAGATTGGGACCATCCTGGCTAACACGGTGAAATCTCGTCTCTACTAAAAATACAAAAAATTAGCCAGGCGTAGTGGCGGGCGCCTGTAGTCCCAGCTATTTGGGAGACTGAGGCAGGAGAATGGCGTGAACCGAGGAGGCGGAGCTTGCAGTGAGCCGAGATGGCGCCACCGCAGTCCGGCCTGGGAGACAGAGCGAGACTCCGTCTCAAAAAAAAAAAAAAAAAAAAAGTGTGTATGTCTATGTGTCCATACGTATATACAGTTGACCCCTGAATAACATGGGTTTGAACTGCATGAGTCCACTTATAATTGGACGTTCTTTCACCTCTGCCACCCTTGAAACAGCAAGACCAACCCCCTCCTTCTCCTCAGCCTATTCAACATGAAGACGATGAGGATGAAGACCTTTATGATTATCCAATTCCACTTAATGAATAGTAAATATGTTTTCTCTTCCTTATGATTTATTATTATTATTATTATTATTTTCGAGACAGATTCTCACTCTGTTGCCCAGGCGATCTCAGCTTACTTCAACCTCCACCTTCCAGGTTCAAGCAATTCTTGTGCCTCAGCCTACCAAGTAGCTGGGATTACAGATGTGTACCACCACACCCAGCTAATTTTTGTATTGTTAGTAGAGACAGGGATTCTCCATGTTGGCCAAGCTCGTCTCGAACTCCTGACCTCATGTGATCCTCTGGCCACGGCCTCCCAAAGTACTGGGATTACAGGCATGAGCCACTGTGCCTGGCCTCCTTATGATTTTTAAAGTAACATTTTCTTTCCTGTAGCCTACTTTACTGGTAAGAACATAGTACATAACACATGTAACATACAAAATATGTGTTGATTGACTATGTTATCAGTAAGGATTCCAGTCACCAGTAGGTTTTAGTAGTTAAGTTTTGGGAGAATCAAAAGTTATACGTGTATTTTTGACTGTGAGTGGGGATCAGTGCCCCTAACACCCAGGTTGTTCAAGGGTCACTGTATGTGAATATCTCAGTCTCAACATGAGAAAACTTCTCAACATTAAGAAACTTCTCGACATGAAGAAAAACTTCTTACCATTAAGAAAATTTGAAAAGTAGAGAAAAGAAAAAAAGATTACTATAACCCCACTCTATAATAAAGCACTAAGAATTTTTGAAGTTATTTCCTAATCTTTATTTCCAGGCATCTGAATTTTTTTTTTTTTTTTTTTTTTTTTTTTTTTTTTTTTGAGGCGGAGTCTCGCTCTGTTGCCCAGGCTGGAGTGCAGTGGCGCTATCTCGGCTCACTGCAAGCTCCGCCTCCCGGGTTCACGCCATTCTCCCGCCTCAGCCTCTGGAGTAGCTGGCACTACAGGCGCCCGCCACCACGCCAGCTAACTTTTTGTATTTTTAGTAGAGATGGGGTTTCACCGTGTTAGCCAGGATGATCTCAATCTCCTGACCTCGTGATCCACCGACCTCAGCCTCCCAAAGTGCTGGGATTACAGGCGTGAGCCACCGCACCCGGCTGCATCTGAATTTTAAATAAAATACACTGCTGCTACAGTTAGTCAATATCCTGATTTTCCCACTTGACATTATGCCAATGATCTCTTGAGGCTCATTTTAACTCTAAGAGCCTCAATTCAATGATTCTATGAGTCTTCAGTAAGACTCCTTAATATAAGAAGTAAATAATTTACAAGCTGATACAAATATGAAACTACTTTGTATACTCCAAAAATGTCATCATTTACAAAATGAGAAGTTTATTTTTAAAAAGTGATATTCTCTCTTGATAACAAATCTGATACATGTTAACACTTTCTCTGTTGGGAAAACAGAGAATAAATATCCAGAGGAAAATTAAAATTACTCAAAATCTTACCGCTCAGCTGTAATTACTTTACAGTTTAGAACTTAAGTAAAATTTGACCTTTCATGCAATTTATCTTTAGAATTTAGAGAGTTATTTTATATTGTAGAAATTCCATTTACTATGGAAAAGGAAGTGGCGTTTGTTTGCCATGTTGGTCTCCTTCGAGAATGCAATGATCCTATCACCCTCAAATGGACTTTTTGGTTTTGAACAGTGGGCTGAGTGGGCACTGTTGAGGGGTAGAAAATGCAGAATGTGACCAGACAAGCAGCAAGGTCTAAGCAACTGAGGTTAGGGCTTGGTACCTATAGGGCCACAGGATGACTTCTTGTGGGGACCATTTGTCCCTACCTTTCTTGCCCTAGAATCCATTCCAATTCCAGGGCACCATCTGGAAAATACTGGGAGAATTAGATGAAAGAGTAGAGCACCACAGTTCTTCATCACTACAGACCAAATATGTCATGGAATGTATTCCATGACAGAAGTATCAGAGGTACCCCCTCAGTGCACAAGACATGGAAGTGTCACAATTAATATTAGTGCCAACACATTAGTCAAGAAAAGCCACCACGACGTAATCTTCATTTACAGAAACAAGGACTTAGAGAATGGATTCTTTATTTTTTCTTTTAAATGTTTGTTTTTGACTAGGTAATACATTCATAATGTTTCAAAAATTCAAAAGGTTCAAAAGGGTGAGTTGTGAGAAGTCTCCCTCCCATGCCTGCCCTTGGCCACCAGCTTGTGTCTCTCTCCAGAGACAGAGAAGCAAAGGAAGCTATATACAGAAGTGGGTCCTTCCATTGTACACCAGTACATCACTGTGTTGGAAATGGCCTCTAGATAAAGAGGTGCCCGAGAAGAGGAGTCAGCCCATTTATTAACCACCCCAAATCTGCAAGGAGTTCACAGATTGAGGTTTTGAAGGGAAGTCTTACTTGGTATAAGGAGACAATGTCTCATGCTAATAAGAGGAAAGGAGAGCTGCTGTGTCTCTAGGTTGCATTGAAAGGGCAAGGTAATGATTCATAAGGTGTTTATTTTCCCCAAGAGAGGCTGGTACTAAGAGTACCACCACCTTTTTTATGAACAATTTGCTAAATGTAAAACTGGATCATGTTTTTGTATTATTTTTATTAGAAAGAGTGGTGATTACCAGAACTTTTTCCCCTTAAAAGAATTACTGAAAACAGCTTGAAAATCATAAGCATTATTTTTATGTCTTGGAGCCAAACTATATCCCTACTGGAATATATCTCGAATGATGTCATAAGTTAATGGAAAAATAGCAGTAACATTTGCTTTACTGCCAAGGTTTAAGAATACTTAAGCAAGGCATATTTATTTTGGTGATATGAATATTTAATTTTTCCTTATCTGGAAAGGTATTAAAGAGTGTTAATCAATTTATGTTTTGGAGAACTTTTAAAATTTACCCTTGATATCAGCTGTTACTCTCCCTGAAAGCTTATATATTTGCATCTGTTTATATTTACATAAGCAATAAAAATATCAATAGACTGTTATGAAATACAAGAAGCATATACTGAATTTCTCTAGATGAGTAAATAAAAAAAATAGCCAATAGAATTTTGAGGGTGAAAAAATGCCCCATCAAATATAAAAGTACACTACAAATCTTTCCAAATTAAACAGTAGGATATAGACAGGGATAGACAAACAGCTCATTAGAACATAATAAGCAATCCAGAAATTGACCAATGTGTATATTAAAAGAGAATTTCACATCCACAGGGAAAAAAGTGGCACTGAGAGAATCAACTACTGATTTAGAAAAAAGTAAAGTTAGTTTACTTTCTGAATCATACACACAAATAAATGCACCTCTCCAAAGCATAGATAACAGGTAAAAATAATAGTTTTATACTCTTGGCCTCCGTCCATAAGACACAAAACAATGAAGTAAAACATAACAATACAGATAGATTTGAATATACAAAAATTTAAACAAAATGCCATTAAAAAGTTTAAAAGTTAACAACAAATTGGAAAAAATATTGCAACATAGGCAATAAAGGGCTGATATCCATGATATCTAAGAAGATGTTACCAATCCATATAAAAGACAAACAACTACCCAAAAAATTGATCACATAATTTTTTTTTTTTTTTTGAGACAGGGTCTCACTTTGTCACCCAGGCTGGAGTGCAGTGGTATAGCCATGCCTCACTGCAGCCTCAATTTCCTGGGCTCAGGCGATTCTCTCACCTCAGCCACCCAAGTAGCTAAGACTACATGCAAGTGCCACCATGCTAAGCTAATTTTTAAAATTTTTTCTAGAGATGGGGTCTCACTATGTTGACCAGGCTGGTAGAGAACTCCTGGGCTAAGCAATCCTCCTACCTCAGCTGGTCAGAAGTTTTGGATAGTCAAATCAAATAATAAAAAATAAGTGATCAATAAAGGTATGTTAAGATGCCCAATCTAATAGAAATCAATGAAATGGGGTATTATTGTTCATCCTTTAGAATATAAACCTCTCGACCACATGAGTAGTAAGTAGACTAGGCATGCTCTTAAACTGTAGATCTGTAAACTAAGTGCTCTTTTTGGAGGATAATGGAATAGTTTATTCCAAAATGCAAAATGTATATGCCCAGAAACCTAGCAAATCCACTTATGGGACTACCACAGAAATACTGGCATGTGTGCACAAAGATATATGCATAAAGAAAGTCAAGGCAACATTGTTTTAATAATGAAAAACTGAAAACTCCATAAACATCCATCAATAGTGTAATTGTTCAATAACTTTTTGGCATATTATCTATGAAATGTCAGTCATTCAAATGAAATATATATATACACAAATATATACATAGTTTTTTTTTTCGAGACAGGATCTCTCTCTGTTGCCTAGGCTGGAGTGCAGTGGTGTGATCTGGTCTCACTGCCACCTCTGCCTCCTGGGATCAAGTGATCCTCCCACCTCAGCCTACCAAGTAGCTGGGACTACAGCTGTGAGCCACTACGCTCAGCTAATTTTTGTATTTTTAGTAGAGACAGGGTTTGCTATGTTGTCCAGGCTGGTCTCGAACTCCTGAGCTCAAAAGATCTGCCCACCTCGGCCTCCCCAAGTGCTGGGATTACAGGCCTGAGCCACTGCATCCAGCTGAATGAGATATGTATTATTATAGAAAGATTTCTTAGATGCTGTGTTTATGTGTGAGAGAGGGTACATATAAATGCATACATGTACATACACATATTTTATATATATATATATACACACATACACACATTTATAAATGCATGGAAAAACATCTAAAAGGATCTACATCAAGCTTTTACTAGTGGATACCTGTGAGAACAGAAATGAGGTTGGGAAAGGAGTGAAGGTTTTTCATTTATACTTAATAGAATTTTGTATTGCTTGAATGCTTAATTAGAATATATTATTTTTGTACATACAAATACATGTATAAAAAAGAAGCCAGGTGCAGTGGCTCATGCCTGTAATCACAACACTTTGGTAGACTGAGCTGGGAGGATCGCTTGAGCTCAGGACTTCAAGACCAGCCTGGGCAACATAGCAAGACCTCATCTCTACTAAACAAACAAACAAACAAACAAAAAAACAGAAAATACCCCCACAAAAACAAAATCACCCTTACTTCTCCCTGTACTCCAATTTTATTGTGCTTCTTCATATAGAGTACAACAGAACAGAAAGAACCTCTTTTAGTATAAATATTTATTTTTCATAAAATGAGAACTTCCATAAAAATGTACTTTTAAAATTTGATTCCTTTTGACTGTAATTTGTTCTTTATATCATGCTATCAAATGAAGATAAGGCTATCAGATACTCCAACTTCTAGGAAAACTATGCAGAAGCAAAACTATCCCGAATGATAATGTATGGGTTGAGTGCAGTCACTGCAGCTCAGGGATCAGGACTCAACTGCACCAAGCACTCTATCTTCCCAGTTGCCCGGAGGCCCCAGCCAGCATGATGTCACTCAAAATATTCCACCTTTTAATAATCAACTTTACTTCAGAAGAGCAACTACAGGTGTCACATTTTAGCATACGTTTTTCCCGACCCTAGAAGTGGAAGGGAGAAAAGAGGGGGACAAAAATGTCTGGCTTGACAGGGACATGTTGTTGGTCTCAGAGTAGATTATGATAGAATAAAGCCCTCAAATAGATAAAAATCCATTCAGGATGTTGGAACGCTCTACATGTATATAAAAACAAATGATATAGGAGGAAATAAAAAAATAAAGAAGAAGTACATTCAGCTCTTGGTGTCTGCAGGGGATTCATTCCAGGACCCCTTCAGATACCAAAATCCATGGATTCCTCAAGTCCCTGATATAAAATGGTATAGAATTTACATACAACCTACACCCATCCTCTTGTATACTTTAAATAATCTTTAGATTACTTATACTACCTAATACAATGTAAATGCTGTATAAATAGCTATTATACAGTATCATTTTATGCTCTGTGTTATTTTTATTGTTGTGGTGTTATTTTATATTTGTTTTAAAAAATATTTTGGGCTGGGTGTGGTGGCTTATGCCTGTAATCCCAGCATTCTGGGAGGCTGAGGTGGGCGGATCACTCTAGGTTAGGAGTTTGAGACCAGCTGGACCAACATGGTGAAACCCTGTCTCTGCTATTAATACAAAAATTAGCCAGGTACGGTGGCACATGCCTGTAATCCCAGCTACTTGGAGGCTGACACAGGAGAATCGCTTGAACCCGGGAGGTGGAGGTTGCAGTAAGCTGAGATTGCATCACTGCACCCCAGCCTGGGTGACAGAGCAAGACTCTGTCTCAAAAAAAAAAAAAAAATTTTGGATTGTGGTCAGTTGACTCCACAGATGGGGAACCCATAGATATGGAAGGCCAACTGTAACCCTGAAAGAAAGGGGAGTTTCTCTGGCACACAAGACAGTAAGATAGGAAGAAAAGCTGTGGAGCAAGTCTATGATAACAAACCTCACTCCTCCCCCATCAATTTCAGGGAAGTTTGCTGTTAAAGTTGGAGGTTATACAGCAACTTCCTTTATATTGTGACATGCTCCCAGCACACAGTACCATCATCACCGGGACTGCAGGAACAGTGGCACCAGGATGTATGGCTGTAGCTTAGGGGATCAATATTTGTTACCAGGTTAGGTAACCTGTGAAAGAAACCGAAAGGGACTGAGGGAAAAATGGTAAGATGATAGCAATCTCCTTCGTCACCAGTAAAATCAGGATTCCCATCCTAAAGTTACATCTTCTGAAAAGTCAGCTTCAATCCTATGTTATGTCTATTGTGAAACCAAAGTGTTATGTATGTGCCCACACTGACTCTCGCCAGCATCTATTCTGGGCATACAACTTCAACTAAGTCTGTTCAAGAGCAGAATAAATGATGTCTTCAGGCCCAGAAAAAAACGAAGAAAGGAACCAAAATGTAGCCCCATGGAATGATTCAGACTTCCTTGAAAGAAAAGATTTAATTTTAGAAATTCTTATTCAGCATGATTAGTCTTAGTGTTCTTGAAGGAGATAGCTGAGTTTATTATGAAATTCTAGAAATTTACAATCTTATCTAGTCATATCTTTAAAACTGTCACATTGACTATTAGGTTCTTAAAAGCCAACAAGGATGAATGTGAGAGAAGCGGAAATGTTCATAAGATGGTTTTAAGCTAAACTGTTTAAAAACATTTTTTAATTGTGATAAAATATACCTATCATAAAATTTACCATTGTAAGCAATTTCTTTTTTTAACCAACTCAACATGGGATCACATCTTAAGCATTTTCAATTTCTAAGCTGCATTTTGTCACCTACCTTGTAAACTGTCGACTCTCTTCATGAACTTCCATTTCTGTGCTTTTAAATTCATTTAGTTCTTTCCTTATTGCTGCCTAAACAGGAAAAAAAATAGATAAACAGAACTGTTATTTAGGTCATATATTGCCCCAGTATATACAGCATCAATGAAGCAGATCTTTTTTTTTTTTTTAAGAGATAGAGTCTCGCTCTGTCACCCAAGCTGGAGTGGAGTGGCGAGATCATGGCTCATTGCAGCCTCAAACTCCTGGGCTCAAGTGATCCTCCCAACTCAGCATTCCCAGTAGCTCGGATTACAGGTGTGCGCCACCATGCTCAGTTAATTTTTAAATTTTTTTTGGTAGAGACACAGTCTCAAGATGTTGCCCAGGCTGATCTTGAACTTCTAGGCTCAAGTGATCCTCTCACCTCAGTTTCTCAAAGTGCTGAGATTACAGGCATGAGCCACCATACCGAGCTTAGACATTCTTTTAAGGTGCAATAAATATAATATCATACTATAGCCAAACTAAAACCATGATAGACTTCCTTCAAGTGCCCTTGGCAAGGGGGAGTGGGAGCGGGCCTTTGCTAAACTCATCCTTGAGTCTGGTCTATGAGTCACACGGAACATCCCCCACCCACGATGACCACAAGGAAAGTGCAGGTCATGACATTTTCTGAGAAGCAATACCATTTTCCTATGGAAAGTTCTACATAGAATATTGCCCACAACAACATGGCTTTGACTAGCTGCCAGAGAGCTACAGAGAAAGCAGTTGCTTATATATTCTTTAATATTGGAAGTTTATAGAAATAGAACTTCTAATTTCAGCATAATCCTTAAAGCTACCCAAAGAAAATATCAAATAGAATGCATTGCTATTTAAAGAACACATAATCCGTGTCACGTAATTTTTGGTATTTGAGGGGATGCTTACGCCATTCAGACTGAAATGTTAACATTAGTTATCTGTTAACAAATAGTGGCAGGATTACAGATGGTTCGTGGTTTCAAATTTTTGCTTATTTTTATTTCCTAACTTCTCTATAAAGAATGTTTTACTCATGTTTTTTAAAAGGTGCTAATAAAAACACCCCTGTAACCTCTAGGCAAAATGGACTCTTCAGCCAAAACTAAGAATGATAAGTCACAGGGAGTGACTTCACTGGGAGATAAAAAGTCTTCTTTGTGGTTGGAAAATAATAAATTTTAGGAAAGGGAACAGACAGAAAAAAAGCCCTGAGGCCTGTCTCTAGCTCTCTCTCATAACTAACCATCATTCTGCAATACACAAGCCTTTCCCTCAACACTCCTTTTAATGCTATATTTAAGTCCATGTCACAGATTGTCTCTTCTCCCCAGATATATTCCTCAGCCCCTGTAGTTTCTATGGAGAACCTGTGACTAGGAACTGTGACAATAATGCTTGCTACTGACTTTTGGAAATGAAGAAGCAAGCAGAGAAATATGTGTGAGCCTGAGTCCTCTGTGACATGGCTGTCCAGTTTATCTCACTAGTCCGATCAACAGTGAGGATACTTTTGCTTACTGCAAAAAGTGATGCCTAGAACCAGAAGGAGAAAGAGTGAGGCTGCTCTATACCACTCGCCAATTAACATCTATAAAACGTTCTTCCTTGAAAGGAGGTTTTTTTTGTTTTTTTTTTTTGAGACGGAGTTTCACTCTTGTAACCCAGGCTGGAGTGCAGTGGTACGATCTTGGCTCACTGCAACCTCCGCCTCCCGGGTTCAAGTGATTCTCCTGCCTCAGCCTCCCAAGCAGCTGGGATTACATGCATGCACCACCGTGCCCGGCTAATTTTTTGTATTTTTAGTAGAGACGAGGTTTCACCATGTTGGCCAGGCTGGTCTCAAACTCCTGACTTTGTGATCCGCCCGCCTCAGCCTCCCAAACTGCTGGGATTACAGGCATGAGCCACCGTGCCCGGCCGAAAGGAGGTATTTTAATTTGAATAGTGGCAGAGAATCCTGTCTTGATGTTCATTTTAAATTTCTTCTCCAAATGTAAGGTTTCAGCAGAGGAAGTGAAAAGCGGTCCACTGGGAGTCAGAAGACAGGGATTCTAGTCTTGGCTATGCCCTCATTAGCAGTGTGACCCTTAGTGAGACACTTCACTCCAAACCTCAGTTTTCTTATCTGGAAAACCAGGAGGAAATTCTTCACAATATCATGAGAATTAATCAAGAGCATATTTGAAAGTGCTTTGTACACTGTAGAGTCAATAAAATGTCATTATTATGAGCCTCTTGAAAAACAAATTATTCTAGTTTGTGATTGGGATTCACAATTCTTTCATTTTTATTTATGAAGAGTCCACTGGAATGGAAGAAGATAATGCCACCGAAGTTGACTTAACCATGAATAAGATAAAGTCCTTATTTGCAAAGTAGGTTGGCTACTACTCATCTAAGAGTATGGCAAAAATCAATGAAAGCATTCTGTGAGCATCAACTGAGATATGGAATTTACAAAACATTACAATTGTAAATTGTGTGCTATAGATCCATCATATTGATACAATTTATAATTCACTGATGACCATATACATATGCATAAGAGAGACAGTTTACTATTTACAGGCATATCCTACAGGCTCATCTGCAATGTGACTTTGCTATTCCCCCATCAAGAGGTGAAGTCTATCTCTCCAGCCTTGACTCTGGGTGAGTCCTGTAACCACTTTCAACAAATGCACACAGTAGAGGTGATACGTGCCAGTCTGATGTAGCCCTTAACTGGCCTGGAACCTTTTGCTTCTTGCTACTTTAAAGCCAGCTGCCATGTAAAAAAAAGTGACTACTCTCAGAAAACCATGCTGTGAGAAACCCAAGATACAGGGAAAGGCCCTGGAGGTTAAGATGCTGGGTAGATAGAGAGAGAGAGGCCAAGGAGCAAAAGGCACCGAGGGTTAGTGAAGAAGCTGTCTTGGAAGTGAATTATCTAACCCAGCATCTCACCTGATGCTACAGGGATCCCAAACAAACTGTGGGTCGAGCCCTTCCCAAATTCATAACTCAGAATTGAGAGCAAAATAAATAGCTGTTTTAAAAGCCACTAAATTTGGGGTGGTTTGTTAAAAAGCAGTTGATAACCTGAAAACTATTCCAAGGCTTTTACCTTACAGCTGATGCAATGGAGGCCTAGAGAGGTCACATGACTTGCTAGAGAGAGATGCGCATTAACCCTTTTCCTGTTTGCCCTGAGAATATTTGCCTGGCAGCACTAACGGCTGCAGTTGTTTACCTCAGGATAAGTTTGTCATGAAATATCTTGCTTTTATTTTCGCAACGCTCTAGTATATCGACTTTGGAAACAAAAGACATCATTCTATTTATAGCATTATAGTTTTAGTAGTGGTATTCCTATTTACAAAATACAGTATTTCTCTATTGCTGAAAATGTCAAATCCTAGAAAACACAGCATTTCTATGTGTGATGTTAACATCATTCTCAAACAGTTGTTGGCCAAAAAAATCGTTCGATGAATCTGATTTTTCCAAAATAGATGATTTTGATGTTCTATTTAGAAACAACTCCAAGAACAGTTTTTATATTTATTTATTTATTTATTTTTATTTATTTGAGACAGGGTCTCACTCTGTCATTCAGG